>NC_056725.1:473838927-474147869 GCF_019279795.1 Protopterus annectens | reverse complement strand
CGGGTAGTTGTGCTAAAGGGTTGTAATTGTTGGGGGGTTGTTGCCCTTGTTGGCGTATACGCTCTGACCTGCGCAGGGCCTGTTCCCCTTCACCAAATTATTCATCACCCTCACCTTGTGAAAATGCATTATTCATCTGTTCTATAGGTGCTTCCACAAAAAGAACTGTTAGGGGAAATACTTGTTCAGGGTGCATGGTGGAAAAAATGCTGTTTAAATGGAGGTGGGTTAGGTACTGCCTCCTGCTCATATTCAACCAGATCCCTTCTTAATTTTTTATATTTGCGATTTAAAACTATTTCGCAATGTGAATCAACATCCCTTCTAATCTCGTGACATTTACCAGAATCAAATTGTAAATCATCAGCCATTTGTCTATAATACACAGAAATATCCTGCTGTAACATAACAAGTTCCTCATTGTTCTTTTTGATGATGGCTTTAACAATGCTACGTCCACATTCATCAAAAGCCTCAATAAGGTCCTTGTGAAAAGGACTTCCCGTTATAACTTGGTTAGGGTATTTATATACCCTTAAGCCCTTAGGTACAGTACCTTTATTTAGGTTCTCCGTGAGATACAGGTTATCCAACTCCAAAGTCTTGTAACGATACAAAGCGTTCTCAAAACGCCGTTGGAGCTCAGAGTAGGTAACGCCGCTGGTACCCCGGCCGTGAAAACTACTACCAATTTTTTAAAGTTTACCCACCATATTTCCCAAAATAGTGTTAACTATTTGGATGTGACAATCACTGTGGGTGACCATGGATTTAAATCTAATGTTTATCGTAAACCTACATTTTCAAATGGTTACCTACATTACCAGAGTTCCCATCCAAGTTTCCAAAAAAAGGGCATCCTTAAGGGACAATATGTTCGAATTTCAAGGATGACTTCCTTTGACGATGATTATCAACAAGAATGTTGTGTTTTGCAACAACTTTTTTTGGAAAGGGGTTACCCTTTATCATTGATTAAAATGGTTCAAGAAGAAGTTACACAAGCTAGGTCATCCAGATTTGCCCCTATTTTAGGTAAAAAGGAAGTGAGTATTGCAAAGGTTTCCGAATGCAACAGGACAGACCAGTTCTTTGGTAGTTTTACCTTCATTACTGAGTTCAGTGGAAGTGCGTCCCATGTGAGGAATATTATTGAAAAAGAATGGGACGTGTTCAGGGAATTGACTGACTTGGATGTTTTTAAGAATAGAGATATGAAAACCATTTTTAGAAAAGGTATTAATATTAAAAGACACTTGAATTTTCAGATTTTTCCAAGGCAAACCCTAGATCTAACAATGGTACCTTTAAGTGTGGCCATTGTTCCTCCTGCAAGTACATTTTACAAGCTAGTCATGTTTTTTTGGAAAGCAGAAGTAGGGACATCAAAGCTAAGGGTCACTATAATTGTAAGACGGGTGGTTTAGTCTATTTGGCATTATGCCAAACATGTCCAGCGTTTTACGTTGGAAAAACCGAAAGGTTATTTCACAGACGTATATACGAGCACATATACGACATCTCCAAGTGCAAAAGCACTAGTGCTTTATACAAACATACCACTACGTGTGCAGATGCCAATTTTTGTTTTTGTTTTGGAAGTAGTTTTAAAAGACATTAGGGGTGGTCCATGGGAGGCTCAGCTTGCTCACAAAGAAACACAATGGCAGATTTTGTTGGAAGCCAACAAATCTCCTGGCCTCAATGAATCCATTTCTATTGCCCCGTTTTTGAAAATCAAGGCTCAGTATATTAAGTAATACAATTTTATAATTTTAGAATATACTTTTAATACACTATATATGTTAATATTGTTATTTATATTGTATCAAATGTGTGATTTTGGATTGTTTTGTTTTTACAAAACCTTCAATTATTTTATGTTTTTAATTTATTTGTACTTAGTTGTGTATTTTGTAATAAGTGTTGCAAGTACTTGCATTTATGCATTCACACATCTTTATAGAAAATGTTTGTCTGAAACTCTTTTTCATCTGATCCACCCTAGTGAAATGGAATGATTGATTAATTAAGATTTTGGTGTTTGAGTATTTAACCTGGGTGTGAACAGGAAATTCATTGCATCTGATGAAGTCTTCCTGTAGAGACGAAAACGTGTGTGTTGCTTAGTGCTGGGATTTTTACACGTTAATAAACTGAATTGCGGAATACTTTGCCTAATTGTGAGCTTTTTTGGCTTCAAACTGTTGGACTGGTGTGGCTGCTTTGCTTTTTTGTGAAATTTGTCGTTTTGCAGCTCTGCCTTGTTTTTGAGTATGTGGTATAGATAACAAAGAGGGGGAGTACCAGGAACGACCGCTGTATTACTGTGGCTGGCACTGGTTTGATGTGCGCGTATTCATCAGACACCTACTGTAGTGTGGATTCTGCCAGCAGTCCAGTTGCCAACCACTCCTGTGACATAGGAATATACACCTAGTTTACTGAGTGTAGCTGGAACACAGTATGGGTGATGGTGTCCTATGACCTGGGAAGGTCATGATATGCAGTGTGA
This sequence comes from Protopterus annectens, assembly GCF_019279795.1. Taxonomy (NCBI): domain Eukaryota; kingdom Metazoa; phylum Chordata; order Ceratodontiformes; family Protopteridae; genus Protopterus; species Protopterus annectens. The sequence goes on along the minus strand of NC_056725.1, from coordinate 474,145,354 downwards.
ATCAACCCTACTGTCATCTACATCTGTACTGAGTACATCAATTACGCTGACCACAGTTCATGGCCATACAAACCAGACTCAGCAGGGTAGTTGTGCACTATGTCCCATTATCAATGGTGTCTCCCCCTTTGTGGGATGCGATAACTGTTGCTGTGTACCATTTGGTGTGTACACAGCCTGACATGGAGCTATGATTGAACATGATGTGTATGTAGATAGCCGAATGTTCTTACATTTGTGTAGAATACACCCTGGGATGTTGACAGGTCCCATGAAAGCTGTATGTATGGCTTTAGAGAGTGCAGCTTGTACCTGCATAGTCATTAGTACATTAAGCACAGGTGTTGGTACATGAGGAGTCTTCCCAGTTCATAATTGAATAGTTGAGAGCAGCCATTACTATGGATCTGTCTCAGATCTAATCTTCCCCATTACAACACATTATGACAGTTAGAAAGTCCGCGGCCTGGTGAGTGATCTGTCTCAAGGTGCATTTTGAATTCCACTTTGGCACAAAGGTAGTTGCTCAGCATAATGCATCTGATGTTATGCAAGTGCAATTAGTGTGGAGGTGTATATATCCTTCAGAAATATGGACACACCTGCAGCCCGTGTGTTCCAATAAAGGATAATGGGCAAGAGTGTTATAACATGGTCATGCAAGTGTGCTCTCCGGAGCATTGAAACATGTCTCAGCCACTCCACAGATATGTTCTCCATGTTAGGGATTGACATATGTGTGTCCATATAGTGTTTCTGACATGTATCATTGTGTAGCGAGATCTGCAGTTTATTGCTTGGCTGTCCCTGTAACAGCAGTGGACCCTCACTTGAACCATGCATGATGAAGGCACTATAGGGGAAGCAAGAGCCCTAGGCAGGATCCAGATTCCCAGGGTGACAGGTGCAGGCCCTGTCTGGCAAAGCATCATGGTCTGTCAACCATGTTATCCCAGGACGACAGATACTGGATACCCTCTGACATGCACCACTACACTAGACAATTGTGGAATACAATCCTTTTGTCCCTGTACTGCAGTATCATTCTGGCCAATGGCAGAATGCTACCCAGGCCTTGGGACATACCTGCATGGGCTACAAGACCTGATAGTTCCTACATGTGTTTCCATGCAGTCCAGGCTACTGCATCACAGGTCCTGCACAACAACATGGGATATGCCAGAGCCATGTGTATAGTTCAAAAGGTGGTCTAAGTGTATGAGTATATGGCTAATCATGGCAGACAGGCAGCTGACAGTATGTATGCCCTTGTATAGGTCAGTGTGTAACATAATGCTAGAGTTTCCATTCACAAATGCGTACTGTTTGGCATGTTTCCAGTAATGTGTTCAAAGGTGTGGCACAATTATGCAAACTATGTCATACAGTTTGTGTATTTCAGTGTCTGTCTCTTCCTGCTTGGGGGGGGGTCACTTGTTTGGCCAGATACTTAGACGTTTCTATGAATGTGTGTGATTTCCAGTAGTGTGTGTGGGTGTCCTTACTGTGTTCTGGTATGGGTATGTGTTGGTTGTGTTGATGAGCTGCATGTGTTAACCTACACCTCATGACTGTCCAGTCCAGTCATGGCTGTAGACTGGGCTGCCATCCAGCTTATCCCTGTAGCTGCATCCCAAACAATGTGTGGGGCATGGTGTAAGGTTGGTCTGGCAGTGTACATGGCATAGAGATTACATTCCCCCAGGATGGCCACATACACAAAGCTGACATTAGGAAACACCAGTAGCTGACTAGTGGACATGCCTGTATGAGCAGTCAGCACTACAAGTACCAAGTACTGTATTTAGTTTACGTATTACCTATGAAGATGTTTTAGACAGTGATGCTCACATGTAAATATTTGTGTTGTGGACATGACAGCACTGGCTATTACGAAAACGAAAACATTGTAGCTACCTTTAGCAGCAATCCTCCTCTGAGGAGCACATCACATCTTGTTAGTTGATTACAGATGATGCAAGTGTCTACAGGTCTGTTTCATTCTCTGGGTATATACTCACATATCCACCAGGACCATGAGCTCTGTTGGGCACAGACACCCACTCTCCAAACAGAGTCATGTATCAATAGGCTCTGATGCCACTATCAACATGGTCAGGATATAATCAGATAGTGTGAGCCATCACCTATGATGTGGCTATTACACATAGGCAGCTGTCTCCTACATCTTACACTCCTACTGCATATGTTACACTGGCGTTAAAGATGATATGCAACCTGTTTTATTACCAGTGCTGTGCACTACCTTACATACAGTATGTGCAGGTGACTGTTAGGTTGGCAATGAGAGGGTGGGCTACACAAACCTGGTAGTTCAACCAGTGTGTCTGTACTCTCAATATCCACTCTATGTAGGTGTGCACATAGCCATATGGCCCAACCCTGTAACAAGGGTCACTACACATTGCATAACATGTACACATTCACAGCTATTATTGCTTGCAAACGATAGTAGAGAGGTGAATATTACATGTGCTATGTGCATGGATAGTTACCTGGCTCTTCCAATTATCTTTGCTATCATGCTGCTAACCTGTCAGATGAATACTAATGCTATGTATCTTGTCATTGAGTATTGTAATTGCCAATAGACATAACTACTGTTTGCATAACATAACAGAGCTGCTATGTAGAATAGAATACAGATCTGCCAAGAATACTGTACATTACACAGTTATTGGCACAATATCCCACAATGCACACCATATTTGCACGGTAAGCCCACCTTTAATATGTTCGTCTTACTTATACACCCATACATATGTCGACTGTTACAATATATCGACATATACTATCCCCTGTTATAGCACATACTTGTTGGACCAATCTTGACACTGACAGTGGCTGGAAGCGAATTGGTGGGTTCCAAGCCCATATCATCCCTTGTGGTGTATGTGGAGTGTGCCGTGTGACCTACAGCAGTGCACACATAGAATATTACAAGCATTACTACTGCTCAACAATACATCACTACAATATAGCTATTTCCAGTATATGCATTGATTACACTGTAATTCTTACAGTACAGGTACTACATACACAGACATACTACATGTTATACATACCATCTTAGTAAATGGAGGTGTTATTAACTAGTGTAATACTCATTTTCGGTTTGTCTTTCAATGTTTTGTACTGTCATACAGGTAGATACAGATGGTTTGAATGTGCAACAAGGCAACCTTTTATAGTTACAGATCAGTAACATATGCTATCCCGATGACCAATTGGTGTTCCTAAGTAGCTAATTGCATTCACATCAGCTGCGCTGCTACTGCCTTAGCCAATACCATGGCTACAGTGGAGTATAATTGAGTACTCCACTTGGGCGTTGTCCCTTTGCCTTACTTGTGAGGAAGACAGCGTGGAAGTTTTGTTTGGAATCTATTGCAACAGCTGTATGGAGATGAACAGTAATATACTGTGTGTAATGTCTAGAGGAGTTGGTCTAAATGTGAGTACTGCTGTTATATTTCTGAACATTGCTACTTGTGCAGGGTTTGTCTGTACCTAATACTTCTGCATATGTTTCAGTCTGGCCAGGTTGTTTGACCAGCTCAAGGCTGCATAACTATGCATATAATGTTAGGGGGTTTACAGTGTGCTTACCAGACAAATTTAGTTTGGTGTTACTGTGTATCATACTGTGCTAATAATCAGTACTCGGTAAAACTTCCTGGTGTACAAACCTTTCAACCCTCTGAAATGGGATTAGTTCATACAAACCCTGTTACATCAGCAGCTGTAAAACTGTATAACAGCAATTATTTCACATAGGGCCATGTTAGTGTGTCTGTGTCCAGGTACGTTAAGGTTTCAGCAGATGTTGTATAATAGTTGCATAATTGGTTATGATATTATAATTGGTTATAATATGTATTGATGTAATTATTTCGGTTGTGGGGTAGATGTTGGTGGGCGTACATAGCACATGCAGATGTGTAGGAACCCCTTTTATGCAAAGTCTATATGTGTGTGGGTGTTCTTTCCCTATATGAACACCTATCCCTTAGTGGACTAATACTATGGTAATTGCAGGCTGATTCATTAAGGCACTATTAAATGCTTCCTGTATAACATGCAGGTACTGTTAGTCCTTGAATCCTTTTGGCAATACATCGGAGTGTAATAAATATTTGCAAAATGAAAGCTGTCTGTGTAATTCTGTCATGGATATTTGCAGTCATTGCAGTTGTGTTGGTGACTGTGTCCATAGAACATATTTGTAATAGTGTATTGGCATATACTCTTCATATGTTATGTTCATATTGTTTGGGGTGGGCAGAATGTGTGATTGCTATGGTCCATGTTATACTCAGATATGACCACTTCAGATGCTGACTACAGACATGTATGTATGTGTGTATATATATATATATATATATATATATATATATATATATATATATATATGTGTGTGTGTGTGTGTGTGTGTGTGTGTGTGTGTGTGTGTGTGTGTGTATGAGTGTATGTATATATATATATATATATATATATATATATATATATATATATATATATATATATATGTGTATATATATATATATATATATATATATATATATATATATATATATATGTGTGTGTGTGTGTGTATACGTATATAGATATATACATTATTGCATATGTTTATCTGTACCTCCATAGATGTGTAGATGTTTTTAATCTATCTATATATCTACATATACATGTAGACCTGTATATATCGACATGTCTCTATGTATCTCTCTCTCTCTATATCTATATATATATCTATATATGAGCATGCACCTTTAATTGGGTACATGGGGGGTTGTCCTATTTCAACACATTCCTCCCTTTGTGTTTTAACCTTTATGCATACACAACTGGGATAGGTGCATCCCAGGTAGCTTAGTGTTAGATTACTCTGAGGATGGAGTACATGGTAGCGGGTTCTATTCCTTGAATGTGTTATTATTTTACCTCTCAGAGTAGGCACTGGTAGGAAAGTGTGAATAATGCACATTTACATGGTTGTGAGCAGGTATGCCCATGGTCTGTGCGACGTTAAGCAAAGGTCAAACGTGTGAAGCGCTTCTCCGTTTACCATGTTTCAGCGCCGCTTACTGTCGCGCAAACACGTGGAAACCCGCTTACAACTGCTTAAGAGTACTTTAATCCACCTGCATCCAAAAGCCCTTATTCTGGCCCTCAAAGTAACCTAAAAGCCCTTGCGGGTCTTCAGCCCGGGACTGTGAACACCACAGTCACTGACTTTACCACTAAGGCATCTGAGATATGTACAAATATCATGGTGTTTAGAATATACATTGTATTACAGACATTCCTTACTACTGAAAACAAATGTGATAGTTGGTGTGCATATGTCTGACACATGTTAATGTTCATATGTTTGTGAAAGTAGGTGTTGCAATGTGACATGATAGGGTGTATTATGAATGAGTGAGGTTCTTGCTTTGTGTCCTTTTTATATTATCCCCATACTCCATGTATGCCCCTCCAGTTCACTTATTGGGCATCCGACCCAGGCCCTCCTTGATGCATGATTACATTACCCATCATTCCTCCCCCACCCCAGTCTTCACATGCACAACAACCACACCTTCTATGGTGAATTTTGTTAATATTAATTATTATAATACCAGAGCTGCATGTGTTTTGTGTACACTCCAAATCTTTTGGAGTGCTTCTGTGTCACAAAGTGTGTTCATAGATGTTTATATATATGGCTAATGATGTAACTGTATAATTTATATATATATATATATATATATATATATATATATATATATATATATACAGACATCACTGACATATATATATATATATATATATATATATATATATATATATATATATATATATATATATATATATATATATATTTATATATATATATATATATATATATATATATATATATATATATATATATTTCGTATTAGTTTGTAACAGTAATACATCTGTAGACTGTGTTGGTTCACAAACTACAGTACATTACAATATACTGTACATATGTACACAAAGTCACTGTCCCATCTGTGATCATTACAGTGAAATGCATATGGTATAAGGTGTAGTCTCAAGACCATGAAACATGTGTACACCTTGGATGGCTTAGTGGTACGTCCCATGACTATAGTGTGCATGTTCCGGGGTTTGACACCTGCAATGCTTTACGAATATTTTTTACTGCAGAGTAAGGCTCATTTAAGCAGTTGTAAGCATGTTTAAAAGTGTTTGTGTGACATTATAGCCGCGGTTAAACACAAATAAACAAACCTTGTAACGTATAACTTGTGCGCGCAAATACGAACAAATCTGCTAACTACTCCGGATATATACATGTCAGTGACGTAACATCTCACTATGTGCTGACATAACATTACATTCTCTGTTGACTGCACTCTCCTGCACACATGGGTTTATATGGGTGATTCGAATGTTCATTATACAGACGATTTCTACCTATATATGCAAGCTGTGGTTAAGATACACTTTTGCACATGATAAACATCCCTGCCTTTATCGGGATTGTAACCTCGAATGTACAGATACTATGCAGATGCTGTAACCGTTACACTGTTGACATTAATGTTGCTTCCGCCTATTTCCTATTTAGATGATTTCTATGTGTAAGCTAGGCTAAGCAAAGGGTGGGAGCCCCCAAACTCACTGAGCTTCACGTACTCTTGAAATAACAACATGTAACATATGTACTGTGAGACAAATCTTTACATTCCTAACTACATTAGGCATAGCCCCTCATTGACACACTTCAAGGGAAACCTTGTTGTGTGAATGGGTAACAGACTATACACCCCTGGGATCATGTGTCCCAGAACCATACAGCCAGGGGGTGCCTGTCCAGTTTGATGGCTGCAAAACCTGTTGGGGGAATTGAATGGTGTTGAACTGCCACATTAACATGCCCTCTTTAGATCACTAAGTGCCCCTATTACCCTCCACAGCCCCAGTCTTCAACAGCTTCCAGCAAGTCTGCCTGGAATTGCTTCATTGGCTATGCTTGACAAAGGCTCAGTTACTTCATCAATGGTGCAGGGAAGGCCAACACACTGTAGCTATGCTTCTAATTGCTCTTGGGCAGACAGGTAGTAGGCTGTCTGTGAACTTCTAACGTGCAGGCCATCACAGCCATATGTGAATAAACAGACCTTCAGATCACAATATATAGTGAGAACTCACCATGTAGTCAGGAAACAGTTGAGTACAGTAAGAACATACAGTACACTGATAATTAGTCACTCCAAAAGCCTATCTTGGAAGCTAGAAGACTTGTATAAGTTTAAGGCTTTCTATTGCTTACCAGTAGGTTACCTACATGGGAGATGAAAAACAAGCACAGATGGGGAACATGCATGCAATTATACCATACCGGCCTATGTGTCAGCCTTAGGCTTTGGAATACTGGCCAAGGATATTGGCGCCCCCATAGTGCCTTATTTGGGAGAGTCTCGAAGGTGAATACCAGCTCCGTAAACAGCACAATAGCAGATTCAATGAGGATTATGCTACTCAACACCAGGGTTTGTGATCACAACATGCATGCACTCACAGCACTCCTCAGGATGGACAACATCAACATCTGTGCATTAACTGAAATCTGTCTTAAGGCTCCTGAGAGCACACCAGCACTAGCAGACTACAACCCATACCACACATTTCAGCCACAGAACATGGACTGACAGACATGGAGGGGCTATATCTATATTCATCAGGGATACCTACACCTCTAGGTTAATGGGGCAGCATGATACCTCTGCGATCATCCATGTGCACCTAACATCAGCCACAACTGCAATGTGGAATGTGGCCTGCTACAGATCACCCTCCATGACCCAGGACCTCCACTCCACCTACCTGAATACAGTGGAGAAAATGACAGTCCTAACGCACACCCTGGCATTGGTCAATGTCAACTACCATACCATTAACTGGGAAACATACTCCGGTACTCACTTTCAGGACCAGTGCTTCCTGGAATGTATCACCTCATATGCCCTGTATCAGGTGGTAACCTCCATAACATGGGGTGGAAACTACTAGATGTGGTCATCACCAACATGGGCAAAAGGTGCACCACAGTGGAGGGTAACCGGTCACTGGTTAGAACTGACCATGAACTGTTCACTGCTTCCACACCCTAGCATCTCCCCCACCCATGGATACCACAGTGTATACCTTTCCTACAGCTAAATTTACACTAGTGACAGGGGTGGGGGTTTCACAGCCCCCACGCTAAGGGGAAACACCACTCAAGATACAGACAGATTTACATATGCAGTCTATAAGCACCTACATGGATGTATGAATCGTGCCATCACTGGTAAACCAAGACTCACTCCTTCTAGACAAGGACACCGGTCTGGTGGACCTCTGCAATAAACAGGCTATACTACAGAAGTAGGACAGTGTTCCAGACACACAGCAAATCCCTCGAAGGGCAGACATCCATGACCACTATAAGTATGATACGAAGGTCCCTCATGACATCATCAAAGGCTAACATCAGCAGGAGAATACGCAAGGATTCGAAAGATAACCACAAAGCCTTCTTTGGCTATGTCAAGCATCTATGTGGTGACACATAGATTTGCACTGTTCTGGTGAAATATACCACAAAATATGCTGATCCTACTGTTATCCCCAACATCCTTGCAGATACATTTAGTGCATACTTCACCCCCTAAAGAGCCCACAACACTACCCGGAAGGTACAGTATCCCAACCATCAGAGGCACACAGATGGAAATGGCCCTCTCTAACAGCAGAACACAGCATCAATGGAGGCAGATGTTGACCCAGACTGCATCTTGCAAACTGTACAAGACAACCTGCCCCCCACCTAATTAAGCATTCCTACTTCAGCCTCTCCACAGGCTACATGCAAATACAGTGGAGCAGTACGTGGCAACGATTATTCCACTCCATCAAGGTGAAATCACAACTGACCATGGTAACTACCACGCCATAAGCCTGACTAGCCTGGTCTGCAATGGCATGGTTCGCATCCTCATGGCACTCATTAACAATGACATTGGTAACCTTTGAACACGTGACCCAACCCAGGTCAGCTTGGTTGAGTGCAGTTCATGCTTACTGGACCTGTTTGATGTGTTACATACAGTCGCCCAGACATTAGATGACGGGGGAGATGGTTCACACATACTACCTGGACCTCACCAAGGCTTTTGACACCATGCCCCACTCAGGTATTATTGATAAATACACCAGCCTGTACATTCACCCATACATCACAGGTTGGGTTGCCAAGGGGCTTACACACAGAACCCACATGGTATAACTAGCGGTCTCCAGGTCCAACTCTTGAACCGTCATGACTGGTGTCCCACTGGACTCAGTCCTGGGAGCCCTACTGTTTGGCATATATGTTTCAGATGTAAAGGCAAACACAGGTGGACTACGGCAAACCATGTTTGGCAATGACTGCAAACTGGGAGCCATGATTGATAGTCCAGCTGACATGGACATCCCTCAAGAGGCCTCACAGAGAACGTCACAGGGTGCCAACAACACAGCCTCCAGCCAAGTGCCACTAACTGCATGGTCATTCTATTGTGGAATTGGCACCCACATATTAACACATGAGCGGCAGCCACTTTAATATAGACGAGGTAATGGGGTATCTGGGGGCTAAGGTAGATAGGTAGATAGTGATCTCCCCATTGATAATCATATTGCCACAGTAGTTAGGACATCCTTCTATGTAGGCCATCTGTTTACTAAAGGATTCCCATCAAGAAATACTGGGGTTATAGTGCCCCTTTACTCATCACTCATCAGTCCCATCATAGGGTATAATAACCCATCTGGGATGTACCTCAGAGGACACGTCCAACAGCTGGGGGGGGTCCACGACTGTACCTCACCAAGGGGAATACTGGCCTCCAACATATGGCCTATGCAGCCGGACTGAATAAACTCCTGCTTTACTCAGTGGCATCTCATTTACCTAAAGATGATCTCTGCTGGCCAACACAGCCTTGTCGAACTCAGGTTTGATGGATATGCTCCACTTATGGAAATCCATGCCACAGTGAGCCACACATTGTAGTGAGATGACCTTGCCACAACAATAACCGGAAGATGCTGGAGGGACAGCTTCCTGTCACAGACACTCCCCATACTTTGGAACAACATCCCTAACACCATTATACAGAGCCCATCACTAACCCTCTGCAAGAGAAACCTTGAAGGGTAGATGGGGAACAGTAGATGCACCCCAGGGATCCAACCATTGGCTCTGCTCCACAGAGGGATGGTTAATGAATCAATGGAGTGGCAAAAGCTGACACATTTTGGCTGGCCTTATGAATGGCCTCTGGCAGTTTGCCAAGTACCTACCTATGAATCTATACGTACAGTATCTGCATATGCTGATAGCTTAATTTACTGTTCAGTTGTTGACTTACCTTGTGCCATGGCTGTTGTGTGTGCAATAGTTGAGGGCTACCTGTGTTGGATGCACACAGTAGACTGCCTATACATGATGATTTACAGGTAGTTTTGTGTGCGTGTGCCATCCATTTTTACTGTGTGTGCAGGTGGAGAAATTTGTCAGTCCCTAGGTGCCTACACTGTCAGTGTGTGTGCTATATGTTCCCTCTTTGCCAAGGCATGGGCATACTGGGCACGCCTCCATCTACCTACTGGGGCTGGCTCAGGGTGTTCTTGGTCTGAGTGCCTCTGTGCCTGTGGGGCCCTTGGCACTGGTAGTGGGCTGTGAGGGCCTTCACCATTCTGTCCCTGCTGCAGCTGTTTCCGCAGGACCATATTGTGTAGCATGCACACACTATGAAGATATGGGCACATGTGCCTGGAGAGTAATGCAGGGCTCCACCAGGTATGTCCAAGCAATGGAACCGTGATTTCAGCATCCCAAATACACACTCTATGATGATTCTGGTTTGTGCGTGTGCCTCATTATGGCATTCCTGCATGGGTGTGTCTGCATTTCTGATGGGAGTTATCATCCATAGTTCCAGTGCATAGCCAGCATCCCCCAGCAGGTGGCCATTTGGGATGTCCACCCTGGCAAATAACCGATACAGCTGTGAGGCATGCCAGATGTGGGAGTCATGATAGCTTCCAGGGATGCCAGCACATACAGCCATGATAATGCCCTGGGCATTGCACATGACCTGACAGTTGATGGAGGGGTATCCCTTGCAGTTTATGTAGTGCCTACCCTGCTCAATGGGTGGTGACTTGATGTGTATGTGTGTGCAGTCTATTGCACCCAGTACCTCCTGGTATTCTGCCACACGGTGGAAGAGATGCATATTGCTGGCCAATTCCTCCTGCATTTGGGGGAAGTATATGTGCTCATTGGCATGTGGTAACATGGCATCCAGGAACTGGTGTAGTACCCTGGATGCTGATGCCTGTGAGATACCCATGATATCACCAGTTGGTCTTTGAAAGGTACCTGTAGCTAGTATTCTCAGGCTTACACATACCTTTGTATCCACTAGGATGGGTTCCCCTCTGTTTGTTCTGGCTCTGAGGAGTGGCCGGCACAGCTCCACAAGTTGCTGTATGGTGCCCCTGCCCACCCTGTAATGCTCTACTATCTCCAGATCATGTAGCCCCTGGTAGGTTACCCTGGGTCTGAACACTCTACTCCTCCTCCTCTGGTGCCCGCAGTGGTCATGTGCATCATCCTCTACACCACCTTCAGCCTCCAACACATACTAGTGGATCAAAGCTATGGCAGCCCATAACATGTACATAATAAAAGCTCCCCGTCTGTATACACCACTGGTGCAGAGTGAATGGGTATACACAAATGTGTGTGAGGTGCTTTTACACTTTATACTATTGTGCTATGGATGCTGCTGATGTACGTGGGTGTGTATGAGCTATTCCAGCTGCTGCATGTATTAATTATGGGTTTTGCAATGAGTACTGCAAGTGTGGGGCCTTTACTATGGAGATCTACTTGCCTGCCTTGATTAATCTGTTGCCCTTTAATTCATTTTTAGACCTGGATCCCCTCCCATTATCAGGCATGCATCCACCTGCCGTCTTTCTTGTTTTGCACTTTCCCTACCCAGTCATGGCGAAATGTGCCTTGTAGCTGATATACTGAATATCGCCTTTGTTCTGCTGTGACACTTTGCTGTTTTCTTTGTAGTACAGCCCCTCCCCTTCCCTGTTCTGCAAGTAGCTGCTTGCAGCCTTGTTAGCTGTTGTCAATGGCTCACTGTAGGCTCCTATGTGTTAATTAGTCATTTGTACTCCAATTTCACTGCTGCAGCAGTTCCTTATTTATTTCCTATATCCTTTCTGTTTCAGCTGCAGTGCGTGCCGCGCATACCCGTTTACCGGGTTTACACGAGTTTTTATCTCCATTCACATGCATACTCGGTTACCTTGTGTACTCTCAGCTAAGCATAGCTATGGACAATTCGACACATCCCTATCCTGCAGCTTTGCCTAGCTAGGGGCAAACCGGTTTAGCAGTGCTCCAATGTGCTGACAGCAATGGTGACACACCCCTCTCTTGATGTCATATTTATCTCAAGGGCTTGCCTCAGTGTTATAATGCCACACTGTGAGGTGCATTCTTACAACAGCGGGGAATCTGCAATTCACTATTACTCCTCTCATTTGCATGGCATTGCCTACTAATTCCTAGCTACTGAGCATAACACTGTCACTGCCCCTTAGCAACCCTTGTGTCATGAGTATGGTGTAGCATGCCTGCCATTAACTATTATGGGGAAATCATGATATGTGTTTCACTGCGGTTTTATTCTATATTTTTATATATTCCTTGCGATCCCCTTTGCGCACTGCTGCCCTGCGCTTCCACGTCGCGATAGTGCGACTATATATATTAAATGTTAATTTTATATTTTGTACATGTTTTTTTATGCCAATGGCTATATATTTAGCCATTGGTATATATTAACAATATAATACATATGTTTGGTCGGCTGTCATAGTTCCGATTTTATGTTTGCAAAAATGAAAAACATTTTCTACAGTTTACATTTCTGCATGCTTACACTACGCCTGCACCACTTCCTGAATCACTACATACCTTCATTTCCATGCTACACTGCTGCACATGTGGTAATTAGCATACAAGATTCAGGAGTTGTGCAGGCATAGCTTACACAGGTAGTGCACGTGGGAACAGCTCATACCTGAATTGCTCGACGGCCATATTTGGTGTTAGAATGCCGACTCTACACCTGGTGCAAGCTTCATGAATCCTGGGGACATTGTTTCAAATCCTTGTTTCACAATGGAAGAGAAAAGTTTTAGGGTATTATTCATTGAGAATAAGTCATGCAATTTACCTAAGACTGCCATTTAAATCTTAGGAATTTCAGCATAGGTCACTCATAAAATTGGCTACAATACATTATCCTCCTTAACCCATAAACATCTGACAGCCAGATATTTGCAGTGACAGAACATTGCTTTGTTTGGTAAGTAAACATAACCAATCCATCTACCCACAACCCTTTTTCCCATTTTTGCACATGAGGTTAGGGTGTTACTTCAACAGTGACAGTCATCTAGAGCCAAGGTTCACACCACCAGATGGCTCTCCCTGCTGGGGCTGTACTTCCATACCACTCCCATGCAGACACACTTGCACCTATGGCCAAATTAGAGCATACAATGCAACTAGTGCATGTCTTTGGACTGTGGCAGGAAACCGGAGTACCCAGAGGAAACCCACACCAACACATGGAAGACATGTAGACTCTGCACAGGAGGTAATGCAGCCCCAGCTGAGCAACAAACCAGAGAACCTCTTGCTGTGCAGTGATAACACTATCCAGTGTGGCACTGTACTGCCTTTGTACTGTAATAACAAACCAGAAAAAAATAATACTCTTAATAAATGCAGGATTTCTCATCCTAAACAGAAGTTGCACATCCCTACTAGAAACTGAGTACAATGCAACATTTCAGACTGTCTCTGTGAAATTACTGTACATGCCAATATGTAAAAGGTAGAATCTCATCTTCCTTAAAAGTTCATAATACACTATTCAACAAATTGTTCTTGGTGTCTCAGATAGGAAATTCAATGATGGTTATCATAGTTTTCTTAAGATTTTAATTATAAGAAATTTGGTAATAGAGTACTTCATTTGACAAAACAAACTACATGTTCTGGAAAACTGTATATGCAAGTATGCATGCATAAATACATACATATATACAGTTAGAATGGAGAGTAAATGCCATTATATTATAGATGTGTGCTATAGCTGTTACCTTAAAATAAATCATATATTAAATTAAAGCCAAATATAATATAACAAAACAGGCTGTTATAGTAAAATGTCTGTGAAACTCTTTATCAGTTACCTCTCTATAAAATATCATGCAACAGTCCTTTGCAATTTTTAAACATTTTCAAAGAATTATACTGCCTTGTACCTAAAAATGCAATTCTACCCTTAGCAATTTCAGTGCAGGTCATTTTTGAATTTGAAAGCAGCACCCTGGCTCCTTCTGCACAGTGAACTGTGATCATGGTGTCATTGCATTGAGAACATTTTTGCTTTATTTGGGAAATTTGTATGATTTTTATATCTAATGCAATGACTCAGTAAAAATATAATCTGGAATGCTGTGTATTACCTTACCTGTGCAGAGTTCATATACCCACCACTAATGTAAACTGTGAATAATGTAGCATGCCAAACTTAAATAGTGAAACATATATAAAATTCTTAATTGAATACTTGTGAATAAAAGTCAATATTTCATTTTTTCTTGGGAGCTTTTAAAACAGTCAAGGAGTTAGCGTTGGTCAACCAGTCATAGAAGGTACCTACAATTTTTATTATCCCCTAAATATGAATACACCATATTCTCCTCCTCTGTCTGGGGCAAAATGACCTTCCATCATATTTACTGATGACTGATTCTTGTATCAATAAATGTAGAACAGATAAAATTGTATATGTATATTTTTTAAATAAAATATATACATAGCCAAATGGTAATAGATAGAGTTTATGGTCTGATGACCTACACTGCTTCCAATTTATATGTAATAGTACAGACTTTAAATGCTTACCACTAGGCTTAGCACCAATTAATATACAAGGAAGAAATAGATTTAAGAAAATGCAATAAATGCACACTGCTGCCTTATGCACTAGTTGACTTGTGCCACAACTAAATAAACTTTATACTGTATAGATTAAGGTCAAAGTTATGACAACTGGTTCCCCAAGAGTTCATCTACATCAAACTAAGATCAGTTCTTTCCAGTGCATACTTGCCAACAATATTTCAAACTTGATCAAAATTATTTTGCAAGCATGCATATGTGCATACACAATATTTTCAGGAAAGGTTAATGATATATCTCCAGTACTGGTACTCTCTTTCCAGTCCTTACACTAACACTGCCACTACATAGACCATATTAATATATGAAGAAACACAATTGCTACTTACCATAAAATAAGCAGACTGCTTAATATCTGTATAGTAAAAAAAAAACACGAACACTAATTTATCAAAAGGAGTGAGATAACAGTTAATCTTACCAGTACATAACCTTATGCTGCTAGGCACAAGTATTTAAAACTGAATAATAACATTCTTTACATGAAATAAAGTTGTGTGCTGCACATTTTAAAATAAAATATGCTAGCAGCTTAAAACTTTAACAAAAATACATAACAATGTTTAAACAAAAATTTAAAAACTGTACAAAATAAGCCACAATTACCTACAGTGACAAGGAATGTTTTAAAACTATTTGTTTAGTGATTTCATTCTCATAGGACTTAGTCAGTCCCAGAATGCACTCACTAGTTCAATAAATGTACATAATTCATTTTAACCATTTCAGCTAATCACTTGAATAAACAAAATCCTGTGAACCACATACAAAATCACAAAAAAAAAAAAAAAAAAAAAAAAAAAAAAAATGCCCCCACCCCCTCATTCACAACAGATAAAAATAACCATCAAATATTCTGTTTGGAATAAATCTAATAAACATATTTTTACATATATGCACTTATTTCATAATTGATTTGTAATGAAGTGTATTAAATAATGTGTTGATTCAAATATGACACCCTAGAAATCATAGTATTGCTGTCTTCAACATAAGAACACTGCCAATAGATAGTTTTTCATTAGTCCCATCTTTTAATTGTCATTTACATTCCATAAATTCAGTTTTTGTTTTTCAAAGCCATCCACTGGGATTTTTTTTAGCCTTACAAAACATCAACTTTAAATGTTTTAAAACCAGAATAGAAGAAGGTATACTTATTCAGTGAGCTGTTAACATTTTGATAGATACTGGATGATCTCCATTCATGGGGATGCCCAGGACCATAACCTCATGAGCTACTTCATCTGGGTGTGGACAGCACACTCTCTGATGGAGCAGTGTAAGTACTGCCACTTTTAGAGCATGATCAGGCATGGTCACGTTGGTTGACAATGTGGCCAACCTATACCCACATGGATATCATTCCCCTCACAGCAGATGTTCCATCACAGACACTGCTCATTCCAATGTGTCATTCATCCGATCCATTGAATCAGCAACATGGTGGTGTCAGTCACACATGTCAGACTGTGTCAAATCTACAAGACTGAGCATTTTTCTGGAGCACCAAAGGGAACATGCCTGTGCCTCCCTGATGACCATAAACATATGCTGAGTGGCACGGGAAGAGACACTTGCACCAGACGATTGAGGGATAATAGGCTCCTTCTGAACACCCCTTTCAACCATCTTGTGTGGCACCATGTCCACACTTTGGCTACAACCAGACTCAACAGGCACTGAAACTGCAGTAGCCAAACTTCCCTGATCAATGGTGTTGCCCTTCACCTGTCTAATTTCTGTGGCCTCACTGGAATGTGTAGGCATAGGCCTACTGACTGTGTCCACTGGAATTGCATGGGATGGCTGTTTGTCAACCTCAGTGTCAGATTCAACCTCTGCACCCACCAACTGTGCCTCAGTTTGGCCACCATAATCATCAGTGTCTGCTGATACACTGACATCAGGTGCCAGAGGACCCATACTGCCACTGTCATGATCACCTGTGATAAAAAGCAACAAACAGGAATAAATTAATACCTACACTACTACACTGCAATATATACTAACAAAGTAACAGTGCTGACACTATTGCAGACAGTAGTACAGGAATACACACAACAGGCCTGACATGAACAGCACATACTAAAATATTTCTGTAAATTGCTCAGCAGTACTGACATAAAAATGTTTGGCTTACCATCTGCAGAAGAGTTTCCCTTCTGTAATGCAGATGGTCCTGGAAGAAGTTAAGCAGGAGGTAAGATCAACATCATCATCATAACTAACAATAACATAGGGGGTAATACCTTCACCCCTTTATATGTCCATTAACTATACTTTCAACAAGAATATGGCTGACAAATCCAGCCTAAGATATTAAGTGCAGCAATCTTCAATCCCCCCAAAAAGAGATGTGACACAGAAGTAAATTCTAGACTTTAGTTGTTTTCCTATATAACAGTACTCAACTGCTCAGATACCAAAGCCTACCTGGAAGTGCCTCATGGGATGTGCTTGCTGTCTCTGAAACTGTTGCTCCATCATCCAGCATGGGCTGTACTGCACTCTCCTGGGAATTGTCTGGATCCCTGACATAGGCCAGGAGCTCTTCATTGGGGGTTAGTGGTAGTTCCCTAACAGGCCCTCCTCCTCTAACCATCTGGTCATGGCCCACTGCAACTGCTCTTTTTGTTCAGATGTGTCAGTGGCCCTGTGGTGCACCTGCTTTTATATCCTGCAGTGGCTAACATGGCATTCACATCAGTTACTATCTGGTGCCATATTTGCAGCCTACGTGTCATATCTCCTCATCCCCTTTCCAGCAGAAAAGCACCATTTTGCATAAAGGCATTCGCAATCACCTGGTTCTCAGCATCAGTGAATGGTGGTCTCTGAGGACTGACACACCTGGGTAGCATACTCCTAGGTGTCCTATAAGACAACAGAAGGATAATGCACATAAGTATCACATAACTACAAAATAACTGTTTTCAGAAAAAAACAGAAAAGGCAGCCAGTCAATATTGCCCACTGGAGAAACATAAAACAGTCTAGAGATGTGAAAACAGGCATGATGCAAAACAAGGGGAGTAGTAAGAGCAATATATCCTTGTTTGTGCCATAACATTAACTCACATTTGCCCCCCCACCAAAAAAGAACAATGTACTTTTGTTTGTGCCATAACATTAACTCATCTTGGCCCCTCCAAAAAAAGAACAGGAAAATGACACATTTTGCTAACAAACCGTCTTTGAAATGATAAAAGTGTTATCAAAGGAACTGTCCCTGAAATATTTGTACATATTTATTACAGCAGCATTCCATTTTCATGTATTGGCAACCACGTATACCTCTGAAATGGCTTGCCCAACATGCCCATGCCATCAGTACACTTCTAACTAACACATACAGATAAAAGTGTAAAAGTCTTTGCTTCAGATTTTTCTTAAATAGATTCCAGCATATGCAGTATGTAGCTGACCAAAAGGAAGCATACCTTCTGAAATTCAGTACTCCTCTGTACAGATATATCCTGAAGAAATAGCATTATCTGCAGTCTTCCCAGCATTAACAAGTCTCCTCACCATCAGTTTGCATGGCTAAATGGCTGACTTTTTATATGGTTTAGATTCAGGGCTGTTAGCCCATTGAAGATGCAAATGAAGTGTGAACTCATTAGAATTGCTGAATTCCCAAAAAAATTGGATCCATGTAAAAGATTTAAACATAGTGCAATCACTCCTTTGGTGTTTGCTTTTAATGGATTACAACTTTGAATTATTAGTAGTTGGGAGAAGGAAAACACACTGCAGGCTGCCTTACTTCCACTTGGTGTGTCAGGTTACAGCTACAAAGTGTTAGATGTAAGACTAGAAATTTAAGTAAGCAGCACACAAGTCACATGTTGTGTTCCTTGACATTCAACCTGCCCTACATTTGTTGGCAACTGCATATAATATTATTTCCACTTAATATCCTCACACATTTTAAGGTCACTGATATAGAATGGCTTACACACTGCATGCCTCAGATTACTGCTCAGATAAATGAAGAATGGCCAAGAAACAGAGTAATGTAAGGCAGAGCTGTATATTTACAAGCAATAATCATGACAGGCCATGTGATCACTAGGGTGCACTATATCCAAAAAGAATGCATGTGCAAATAACACTTGTATGGTTTGATATCACTGTAGATGCTTTTGCAGTTGGTTGTGTGCAGGCTGAGTTCAGTTCTTGCTGCAAAGCTGCTTGTATGGCAAAGAGGGATAAGGCACCCATCCTGTGTTCTGAAGGTGCACTGGAGTGAGAGTTCAAGTCCAGACATATTTAGAATTATCTCATGTGAACTAATATTTTCTAGTGTGTATGTCATAGATTGTTTTTCCTTATTTCCAATATCTCTCCGTTTTTTGATTTTTTTTTTTTTAGGAACCAGAGAAAAATGAATGTCAGGTCTGGCTGTGCTTATCTCATTTGCACAAAGTGCAACACTGCGAAAACTGGACAAGTCTTCAGACAGGGCACAGACAGCCAAAAATAGAAAATGGATGCATTCAATTAATACTATTGCGCTTTGCACAAATCCACTAAGCAAAGTTACACAGCAGTTAACAATGACACCTTAAGAAGGATTAGTAAATTAGGGAATGTCATGTAACTAGCCCTGTGCTAGTAGGTGTAAGTGTAGGGCTGGAGTACAGATGGTCCTGGGTTCTAGTACAGGGTGTGTAACCTTTGTTTTACTGCTGTGACATTGTAGTTTATAGCAATGAACTGCAACATAGACACGTGTTTTCTCAACCTTCATGTGCCAACATGTGTAAGTGTAGGACACATGGTCCTGGGTATAAATACAGGATATTCCATGCAATTTTACTGTTGTTCCACTTCCCATTATAGTCACTCTCACCTATCACACTTGACATAGTGAAGCTGATATAAATTATATGTACGAGGGCTGAGACACCATTATTATGTCAGTTTTTTATGTATATATCTATGTAAATCACATTTATTATCACATGTATGACCATGGGTATACTGTGTACTATATTCCTGCAAGTATATTTCTGCTATATGGACTGACATGGCCTACACATCTGCCTAACACACATAGACAACTGCCTATACATCCAATAACCTTGAAATTGCAACTGCAATTATATAATGCCTCACTAATTGTCACTGTTGTGCTATACTTGCTATCACACAAATGTGGTGCTCAGAGGTGCACACTGCTGAGCACTGTGTTTGTGTAGTGGTGAGGGGAGAGCAACATTTTCAAACATTGTGCACACTCCCAGTAAACACAATGACTGGAACTGGTGGGAAAGCATCATTCTCCATTGTTCTAGATTTACATGGTGGACATGGCAGGCATTTGTGGGGAAGGTGTCAGGTTTAGGGCACAGAGATGGGGTGTCCAGTAGTCCAAGATTTTTAGTGGATTCGTAGTTAAGAACCACAGTACCAGGCTTCTGCAGGGGACTATTCTGGCTAGTCAGAACCTTGGGATAGTTTAGCCTTGGTTGTAACCAGTGCCACCAGTATGCCATGCACTGGTGACCAATTTAGACATCACTACAATTACCTACAGAGGAAGAAGAGGGACACCCTTGACCACTGGATTGGGGAATTTAGGACTGCAGACATCCTCCAACTGTGTACGTATGAACTGCAGAGAGTACTTCTAAGACTTAAAAGCTGAATAAAGACCAGAATGGTATTCATAATGACATTCTGTTCTGTTCTGTTTTTTTTTTTCCACAGTTGCCTGTGATTGTTAGGCAAATGTCTGAACCCATGGGGCTAGAATGGTGAGGATGAGGGAAGCATGCGGTATGTATGCAGCAGAAGAGTAGTGTTATTGTAACATTAAAAGTTAAAGATAGTTTTTTGGTATTTTATATAGTTGCATGAAATTGAGCATGCATATCTCAACTGTAAAAGCAGGCATGCATGCATTAGTCTGTAGCACAAACCAAGAGTACAATATTAGACTTCAATCAGAGGTTATGGGCTACCACACTTCCCAACTATACATTACTGTTAATTCTTCAATTATATTTAAATTAAATTAAAACCTCTAGACCAATAGCACAAATGCCCTGCTATAAAATGTAATCTGTATAACTGGAACATGCATATGTGCAATATATGCACATGTCAAGGAGTACTTGCTGCAATCTGTAGTATAATGTGCATCTATTAGATGCTTAAAAGTTAAAGTTATCTGTTAGGATTTGGTAGTTTTAAAAGTAAAAGTTAAGATAACAGAGTCAAATAATTGTATCAATGCATTGCATGACACATATGAAGGTAATACTTTTATCTCTTTTTTTCACCCTTTTACCCCAACCCTTATCTCTCTTTTTTATTTTGTTTTTATTTTATTTTATTTTTGTATTTTTTTTAATTTATTAGTGTTGTGAAAATGTGTCCATGTCATCCATGTGTACTACATCACTAAATGCTCCACAGCAGAGTGGGGTAGGCCTGCCCTACAGGATCTGTCTGCCCCCATCCACCAGCTCCAATACGTTTGCCCAGCATGTCTGTAAATAAACCTGGCAGCACTGCTTCTGCTTCCCCTGCACAACCTGCCCCCTGAGATAGTTCTGCCCTGGAGGCTGGTCCAGTTGTATCCCGTGGGAGCAATGGCAGAGGTGGTGATTTTATTACCCAGACTGAATTACCAGGGATGGCACATAGGACCCTGTGCCACACTGTTAGTGCACACCTGTGCTGGCTGGAGAGGTGGCGCTCGCTCTCATTTTGCAAAGTACCAGGAAGAGGAGAAGGAGATGTCAAGCACTTCAGCCAGCAGCAGAGTGAGGTGACAGTGCTGACAGTCTAGTGGGTGAGGACTCAGTTCTCACTGTCACCCAGCTTGACGACCATGGGTTTGAGATGTCCCCGGCCTCACCCCAGTTATGGTGTCCCCCAACCTTTTGTGTCCATCACTGTCCTTGTCTCTGGTCTTGTTTGTCTGGTCTGTCTGCAACTGCTTCCTCACCTACCCAACTTAACCCCCACAGACATTCCTACATCTCTTTGCCAACATTCCTCTCTCTCTATAAAAAGAAAAAAAAAATGGGCACCTATCCCACAAAAAAAACAAAAAAAACATCCCATATATAGCTCTCCATTTCACACACTTGATGCAGTCCATTTGGCTATATAACATGATTGTGATGTGGTCACACCTCTCTCTGAAGGTGACCATCCAAATCCAGTTAATATTTTCCACATATGTGCATTATACACTATTAAAGAAATGGATAGGTATGGTTCTGTCCTGTCTCCCTCCTGCATATTCCTGCCCTGCTTTCCCATCCCCCACTGCTTGCTTCCCATTTCACCTCTGTCCTATCCACTCATATCACCTCTTTAAGACATTTTTGCACATATGTGCACATCGTACACCAACATACAGCAACATGGAATGGTGGCAATGTATTTACATGTATTTAAAAGTTTTAGATACAGAGGCAATTTATTCAATACACCTGTATTCAAACCCAGCACCATCTGACCCCAACAAAGAATTTATCAAAGCATTAACACATGCTGCCTTAGAATCTTTTAAGCAACAAGTGTATTTCATAGACTCAATACTAACTTTCAGACTTTAGCAATGCAGCTCACATTTGCGGACTGCTTATTTATGCACAAACATGTGTATCTTGCAAGCGTATACACTTTGCTAACCATCATGCAAACCCACTGCTTGCAGAGCTATGGAAATGTGCATATTGCAGTATTATTGCTGTTTACTGTCCATTTCCTGTGCATGATATGAAATTACATGTATAATCATTCTAAACCGAAGGCCCTATCTAATAATATGTCACATATTTGCAATATATCCATCTGTTGCCACCCTACCAAGCACTGTAACTCTGGGGTCTTAGTACTGTTTCCACACATATCTCAACCACAGTACAAATTGTAATATCAAATGTGTGCTGTACAATGCACATCAATCTGGTAACATGCAGAACTACAACTATTGACCCATAAGCCTAAAAAGACTTATGTGCAAGACTACTGAAGAAATCAGCATGGACCATATCCACAGGGACATAGGTGATCTTCAACACACTTGACCCTACCCTTGATGTCTTTGTCAAAGGTAGATCCTGCTCATTGAACCTTGAGGACATCTTGGATACTGACCCCACAGAACTGGATGAGGGATAACAGGACATAACACCTATGTTGACTTATCCAAAGTCTTTGTCACTATCCCCCATTCATGGGTCGTAGAGAAAATCTCCCACATGGGAATTAAGCAGTACAGTAGTACAGGGATAGGCGACTGGCTCACTGACATAACATGCACTCTCAAAGTTGGGGACTGCACCTCCACCAGTACCCAATTACAATTAGAATACCACAAGGATCTGTGCTGAGCCCTCAACTCTTTCCAAACTGCTTACCTGAAGTTCAGGCAATGGTAGATGGTCTGTGGTTTACCAGGTTAGCAGATGACTGGTAACTGGACCCACTAATAGAGTCCCCCAATGATGGTAACATATTATGGAAGGGGCTGCTGCATACAGATGATTGAAATCAAACTCACAGACTGAACCTTGAAGCATACAATAGCTATTGTTCCCTTTGGCAATGAAGTACTCCTCCTAATTATGATATAAATAGATCCCTCTAAGCTCTGACACAGTGTTCTGAGACATGGGGACACATGTTGATAGCAATCTACACTTTCATTACTATGTGTCCATAGTCACACACACACACACACACACACACACACACACACACACACACACACACACACACACACACACACACACACACACACACATGCTCACACACACACACACACACACACACACACACACACACACACACACACATTCTGCATTGCACACATCATGTATATGGACATCACATCCAAGACCAGGGTGGTCATACCTCTGCTGTACTCTACCCTTATCAGACCACTAATTGAGTACAATCCTCCCTTCTGTCTGTACCTCACCAGCCACCTGCAGCAATTGGAGAAAACACAGGGCTGTGCCTGGGAGACTTCAGGGCCTCCAAACATGACATAAGTGAAAAGACTGAAAGACCAGTCAGTGTACTCAGTATCATGCAGCCTGCTGAGATGTGACCTATTCCTGCCCAACAGAGCAGTCCCAGACCCTGTCCTACTAGAAATGCTGGACATATGCAAATCAAATGGCACAAGAGTAACTTGGTCCAGGGTTGTCAACCTAGCCCCCAACATTAACAGAGCAGCTGGAGAGACAGATATATCCCAATAACTCACACTCCTCTGTATTTGTTTCCTACTGCATGTGGATCAGTGCTCCTCAATGACCTTGTCCAAGGGCAACCTTGACTACTAGTTGGGTGATTGTAAAATCACCTCTTGGGTGGCATCATTGAAAGTCACCTCTGGGGTGGCACCAATGTCCCTCATGTACAGAGCAAGTTGGTGCTGCTCAAAAAAATCACTCTGCTAACAATGACTATCCAACTATGCTCAATAACAGTATTTTTTTAAACAGCTAGGCTTCTAAACACTCTAGGGCCATTAGGCTAGCAGACCCCTATGAACATATAAAGCTATGAGCCTATGCAGGTCTCCCAGCATTTTATCTCCCACATGGCCTGCTGATATCATCTACTACAAGTTCACCTGCAGTCTTATAATAGTCAGACTTGTGCTATGACACTTACGTAACGTGCTGTGTTCTGCAATCTGTGTACTTAGATAGGTAGGGGTTCTGTTCTAATTGCAGTAAACTGGGGGTGTGTTTGTGTCTTTTTGTCTAGCCAGAAGCACAGAGGTGTATATTGTACAGTTACCCCTCCAATCCCATGAGTTGAGAGTGCTTGGATGCTTGCACATGCCTACACATCCATTTCAAGCAGGTCAACCAAATTCTCTCCAACATTCACTTCTAATGTCATCCACTACAAGCTGGCCTACAGCAGTGTAAAAGTCAAACTTTTGCTGTGGCAGTTCTGTAAAGTGATGAGGTCTATAGTCTGTGTACTTAGATAGGTAGGGGTTCTGTTCTCACTCCAGTTAACTGTGTGTATCTAGCCAGAAGAGCAGAAGTTTATGTTCTGCAGTTACTACTCCACTCCAATGAACTGACAGTGCTTTGATAAGCACACATGCCTATACAACTATTTTATGCAGGCCTGCCAACTTCTTCTCACCAATATGGCTGCTGATGTCATCCACTACAAGTTGGCCTGTAGCCCTGTATAAGTCAGATTTATGCCATGGCATTTATGTAAAGTACTGTGTTCTTTAGCCTGTGTACTTAGATAGGTAGGCGTTTTCATCTCACTGCAGTCAAGTGTTTGTGTGCGAGCTATAGTTTGACATTACACAGAGCATTTTACACCAGCATGTGGGACACTGTTGTATACTCCTCAACAGACACTGCTGATGTCATCACCTATAAAGTGTTGTCTGACACACTCAAAGTCAGACTTGAGCTGTGGACTTGCATAAAATACTGTGTAGTCTTTGTACTTAACTGTGAGTGTGTGTGTGTGTGTGTGTGTGTGTGTGTGTGTGTGTGTGTGTGTGTGTGTGTGTGTGTGTGTGTGTAAGCTGTTGCCTGACATTACATAAAACATTTTACACCAGCATGTGGGACACTGCTATATTCTCCTCAACAGACACAGTTGATGTCATCAGCTGTAAAGTATCTGACACAATCCAAGTTTGACTTGAACTGCGGAGCTTGTGTAATGTATTGTGTTTTGTAGTCTATGTACTGAGTTAGGGGTTCCATTCTCACTGCAGTCAAGTGTGTGTGTGTGTGTGTGTGTGTGTGTGTGTGTGTGTGTGTGTGTGTGTGTGTATGTGTAAGCTGTTGCCTGACATTACATAAAACATTTTACACCAGTATGTGGGACACAGCTATATTCTCCTCAACAGACACAACTGATGTCATCAGCTGTAAAGTATCTGACACAATCCAAGTTGGACTTGAACTGCGGAGCTTGTGTAAAGTACTGTGTTTTGTAGTCTGTGTACTGAGTTAGGGGTTCCATTCTCACTGCAGTCAAGTGTGTGTGTGTGTGTGTGTGTGTGTGTGTGTGTGTGTGTGTGTGTGTGTGTGTGTGTGTGTGTGTGTGTGTGTGTGTGTGTGTGTGTGTGTGTGTGTGTGTGTGTGTGTGTGTGTGTGAGTTGCTGCTTGACATTACAGAAAGCATTTTAGACCAGAATGTGGGACTCTGTTATATTCTCCTCAATAGACACTGTTGATTTCATCAGCTATAATCAGATTTTTGGATCTGCAGTATTCCCATCAGGGCAGGATCAGAGACTGGCCTAGAGACCAGGCAGAAGTCACCTCATCCTATACAATAAAAATTTCAGTGACATGGCTTTTAATCTATCTGCATACATCATGGTATGGTTTGTAGCCCCTGTGTTATGTTGGTGAGAAAGCCTTGTGGTCTCCCCAGCTGCTACAAGTGTCTGGTAATATTCATAAAAAAGAGAGCATTATACTCTAATAGTGTTGTGATGAGATTTGACTACAATGGTATCATAGAATCCTAAGATCTCAATATGATGGCATGATTTATGATGTGGACAACATAGATTTAAAAACTAGTGTGGACACTTGTTGGTCAAAGTTCAGATTGCTATCTACATGTGTTCCCAGTGCTTGCATCACTGGGTATCTGCATAGTAGGACTGTTGTCAATGCTGTGATAACATAGAATTCCACTTTTCAGATGAACAACATTACAAACACACATTTCTGTATTTATTTGTAGATCGTGTGCCTTTGTCATCATTCATTTGTGTGTGTTACCTCTTCCTTATTATGTTATTCCCATTGATGGACTCAGCGATTGCACACAATATGCAAGAATCAGCAAATTTGGTAAGCTAAAGCCATATACTTTAGCCCGAACTGTCAAGAAATACAGTCCAAACAGTGAAGGTCCAAGCACATATCCCTGGGATTAGCCAATGGTGACAGCTCTACTTGTACAGGTTGATTTACCAACTTTCACTTCATGTGTTCTGTCAGTGAGCAAATTGGATTCCCATCAACTGATGTAAGTTTTAATCCCCAGCTTGGAAGTTTTCTCAATGATACCTGCATGGGGGATTATGTCAAAACCTTAGGACAGATCACAATTGGTAGCCTGCAACTGTCTTACCTTCATCCAGGCCCATCACATGAAATCAATGGGCTGTGACAACATTATAGGTTACCTAGGGCATGCCTCAGTGCATACACCTTCCTGATATGGTTGAATGGTTCAACACACCCTCCACATGGCCTATGTTCCCATACAAGGGTGTGCATCAATATACCACCACCTGAGTTGGGGGGACAGCAACTGATGCATGCATTTATAGAGACATCCTGACTCTCCTTGACTGTGAGGTAGACAGACATGTCATCAAGAACCTCTTCTACATGTACATTAGTAATATTCCAGGTGCATGCAACAGACCAGTGCAAGTTATTAATGCTATACCAAGTCTGTTACATCAGATAAATATCCTCAAAGAGGTCATAGAGGGCCTGCATGATGACAGCATCATCATCTTGTGGAACATGACCAGGTCAAGGCATTTGACACAAATCCACACTAAGGTATTCAATCAACACTGTCATATGTGGCCATAAACAACTATATCACCAAATGGGTACATCAGTGTATGACATATGCGGCATCTCACTGTGTTGAAATGTGTGATGTGACCTATATCTCAGGTCCAGTAATAAGGCCATTACATCAGGGGTGTCTGCTAGGCCCTTTCCTGCCCATTAGTTAAGTGATGGACATTGCAGATGACATAAGCATGCTGTATCCAAACAGCTGCCTGAAGAACTACAGATTGTGGGCAATCATTGACTCCAACTGTGATATTAGAGCAATACAGATAGCATCAAAACATACCAAAAACTGCTGCCACAGCCATGACAACACCTACACTGACAAGAGACATGGAGGGATTTGTTGAATCAGGAAATAAACACACCACCCAAGCATAATGTGAACATCACACCCTATAGTCAGACCAATAAGTATTTGACCCAAGTCCTGGGGTAGATGGCAAGTGGTAAGTGGTATATATACCAGTATATGGTCACTGCGCTGACTATTCCCTTGAGTGTAACTCAAATACTGGGTATGGGAAGGACATGCACATCAGAGGCCATAATAACTTCATGGTTCCCAGCCTTCTTCACACCAATAACTGTGTAAAATGCACCTTTCTTCATCTACCTCCCTACACATCTTCCAGTGATGTGTAACAGAAGTGTACCAACTTTGTCACAGTGAACTGTCACACAGCTTATTGGCCATACCTAGGTATTCTTTTTGTGGAGTATATATATGACTGCCTAATGGTGCAGAACACCAATCAAGTTGTTACCCAAGATGCACATGTTCTTCTTGTTCTGTGTATGCACACACTACATACATAGGTGTTTGACAGCATTAATGGCATGCATATCATTTGTGACAGTGTGGATTGTGCTATATATATATATATATATATATATATATATATATATACACACACACACACACACACACACTATATATGTGTGTGTATATATATATATATATATATATATATATATATATATATATATATATATATATATATATATATATATACCATGCACACAAGCTAACTAGTCTGTATTGCCCATACTGTCGCATACAGGTATAGCAGTATCCTTCCTAAGACCTCCTGCAGATATTACAGAGATTAATTGGGTACTGGTGGAGGTGCAGTCCCCAACTTTGAGAGTGCATGTTATGTCAGTGAGCCAATTGCCTATCCCTGTACTACAGTGTGTATGGTTACCCTCATAGAGTATGAATGTATCATAATAATTGTTCAAGTGAGTGTGTGCAGGCTGGTCTCTTATCACTCCACATCACATATGTTATGTCAGAGGCATGGGATTAGTGGTGGTATTATTCTAATACTGTCTATGAATGTGGTTGGTTCTTGTAATGTTTTCCATGATCCTTTACCTGTGACCACATTCATGGGGACCTCTGCTGACATTACCCTCATATTCAGACATATCTGTGTGCACAGCATCACAATATGCACCCTACCCCAATTGTATGTCAGATCCCTGATAGACATCCTCTGCATTCTTCTTCTAAGGAAGCTTATCTCACATGGATATCCTCCTCATTGTTATGTCACCTTTATGACAATCACAGACAACACATTTTCACTGTATAGTTTGTATTATACCATACAGATATGTGCTTAGTGTTGCTGTTGCAACTATCTCCCATTATCATGCCCTCTTTTGCTGTATATGATGGAGTTTTAACTGTCCTCTTTCCTTGTGCTCTTTCCTACAATTCATCTGTGTGTCCCTGTTCAATACACACACTTCCCCTGAGTGATTATTTTATTTGTTTTTTCTCAATTTTTTTTATTTTTCAAATATAGTTGAATACATTTCATAGTATTTGTATATAACATCTTAAATAACTACGTACACTATTTACATCAGCCTGATACTATAACAGACCTCAATATATACAATTACTTAATAGGTATAACAATCCAGTTATCAGAGTGTACCTGTTCAGTTATTGTAAAGTGTCAATGATAAGACTTTTTTCTATGGATTGTTAATAAATGGCTTAGGATGTATCCTTAATTCTTTAATTTTAATTTCCAAAAATGCTGTGGTCTTCACTAGGCTGTAGAAGTCATCGAAAGTCAGTATTGTGTTTGTATTTCATCTTCTTGTTATACACTTCCTTGAGATTGCAAGTATTGTCCATACCAGATACATATTTGACTCATTCAAATGAGGATCTTCATACCCATTTAATAATACTAGAGCTTTAGATAAGTTAAACAATTTATTAAATAAAGCTTGTAAAAAGGTTTTAATGCCATTCCAAAATGGCTTAATTTTAACACAGTCGAAAAAAATGTGATTCCAATCTGCATTGTGCATTTGCTCACACCTCCAACATATTCTCTTTGAGGAAGAATACATTTTAGTAATTCTATCTGGAGTTAAGAATGCTCTGTGCAAGCATTTCCAATTAAAAACTTTTCAATATTGTATAAAGAATGTATGTTTTATTGATAATAAAATATTTGATTTAATTTCTTCAGTTAGCTGTACTGAGTGTCTTTTTATTATATAATTCCAGTATGAGGATTTGGGTGTTGTTTTATAATTTATCAATATCTTGTAAAATTTTGAAATACTATTTGCCATGTCATAATCATT
Source organism: Protopterus annectens (assembly GCF_019279795.1). Taxonomy (NCBI): domain Eukaryota; kingdom Metazoa; phylum Chordata; order Ceratodontiformes; family Protopteridae; genus Protopterus; species Protopterus annectens. Next base: position 474,114,991 of record NC_056725.1, on the reverse strand, counting down.
ATATATGATTTTATATAAGTTTAGGTATTTTTTAAATGAAGAATTACTAATTATTCTGCATAAATCTTGCAAATATTTCAGAATGCTTTGCATAGTTAGCCAATCTTGTTGTGGAATTTTGTATGTTGTTTCTATTGTTTGCATATCCAGAACTTTTAGTTCATTCATACATTGAAACCAACAAACAAATCATTTCTGTTCACAGGAATTAATTATTTCTCTGTATATTTTATGTGGATAGCTCTTTGTAACTATGAATGGTGTTAAAAGATCAAACCAGATTTTTAATTCTATGTTTGCATTAACATTTTTCCTAAATGAGTCAATGTAATAATTAATCATACAAGTTTTAGTGGTCTTAGTTATGTTATACTGCATACTAATACATATATGCAATGGCAAATTGTTTTTATCTTTTATTTGAATGTTTTTTGTAAATGAAAGTCACATATTGATATTATAGTTAGTAATTCTGTCCAATTTGCAGAATAATTTGGACTTATCCAATCTGAGATTGTTTTAGATATTGATGCTTTTTATATATGTTTCTATATCAGGAAAGTTTAATCCCCCCTGTTGCCATGGTCTGATATGATGTATTAAAGCTATTCTGTTTTTTTTTTTTGGGGGGGGGGCATAACAATTGTATTAGGCAAGAGTTTATTTCTTTGAGTATACTCCTTTTTGCTAACAGTTGTATTGCCAAAGCTATATATAGAATCTTGGGTAGTAAAAGCATTTTTAATAACTGTTGTCTATTTTCAAATGTTAATGTTACTTTGTTCCACTTTTCCACAGAAATTTTAATTGCATTGATGATATTATTGTAGTTTTTAGACTAATTCATTATTATCCTTACATAACTAAATTCCCACATATTTTAAGATAGATTCTTATTTCCTTATATTGTGATTCCTTCATCTGCAATTCTTTTTTTTATTTAAAAATAAACATTTTGATTTATTGAAATGGATTCTTGAAGTCCTGTAAAATGTGTTAATTAAAATATCTAATTCTTCTAATGTCTCTTTTGTATTGGATAATGTTAATATGTCATCAGCAAAGAACATTATTTAGAATTGTATTGTTCATAAACATCTACTCCTTTGATTTTTGTATTGTTACGTATTGAATCTGCCAATATTTCATTAGCCAAAGCAAATAGAATCAGTGACATGGTGCATCCTTGTTTAGTATCCTTTGTTATGTATTGATTCAGAGGTGAAAGGACTTAGCTTAACATACTCTAAATTATTTGTATATATATATATATATATATATATATATATATATATATATATATATATATATTAGTAGATGAACAAAGGATGGAGGAAATTCAAATAACACCAGAATTTTTAATAAATAGTCCCAATTTAGCAAATCAAAGGCTTTCTATATATCTAAGCCAATTATGAGTGTTTATTTTCTTTATTAACATAATCTATAAGAGAAATTATCCTTTTAATATTGTCATGTGTGAGTCTATGCTATATAAAGCCAGTTTGATATTATTTATTGTTTTGGATAGTGACATTTTCATTCTGTTAGTTAATATTGTCATAAATATCTTATAACCATTATTTAATAATGATATAGGTCTATGTGAGATACAGAGGTTTGGCGATTTGTTTTCCTTTAGGATTGGTGTGATTAAGGAATATCTCCAAAAGGGTGGTATTAAAGCTTGTGATTGAATTTCTTATAGAGTTTTATGGGATAGGGATAGTATCTTTGAAGGAAAAAGTTTATATATTTCCATAATTATGCCATCTATATCTGGATCTTTATTATTTTTACCCTCTTTTATTGTATCTGTCATTTCTTTGTAGGATATGGGTGCTTGCAAATCTAGTTTTAATTTTCTGGTATTTTTTTATATTAGAACATTTTTCTTCTAGATTTAATTGATCAATATGTTTATTTTCTTTTGGAAATGTTCCATAGAGTGATTTCTATAGGCATCAAGGATGTCACCTATATCTGAAAAAATTTCCCCTTTCTTTTCATGAAAAACACTTTTAATGTTATTAGCTTTTGATTATATTTTGATTCTTGAGGATAAATTATGTAGATATTTGGGAGAAGTGGCCAAGGGATTAATTTTTAGTTTTTCTAAAGCTAAATTAGTTTTATGTGTTAGAATGTTTTTGTATTTGTTGTTTAATACTTCTACTTTCATTTTTATCTACAAATGATTTTGATTTTTTTCAGCTTTTACTGACAAAAGTTTGGATTGTAGATCTAATAATTCAGAATCCCATTCTCTGATTTTTTTATACCAAGTTAGGGTTTTACCGTATATGTAAGCTTTTAATGAGTCCCAGATCATTATTTTATTTATCTCTGTGGTGTAATTAATATCTAAGAACTGTAATTCAGATAATAACCAGGGTTTGAACTCTTTAATTTTAGTTATATATGCTGGAATTCTGGAGTTAAAGATTAATGGTTTGTACCCATTTTGAAGTTTTAGTATCAATGATTTGTGGTCTGAAAACAGGCAGGGAGTGATTGAGAAATGAATGATTTTAGAATGTAAGTCATGGGCGGCAAATATTTTATCTATTCTAGTTTTGGTACCACATTGATGGGAAAACAACAAAGATTTGTCTTCTTTAAATTTGAAAGTATCTACAAGATGAAATGATTCTACCCATTTGTTTAAAGCTTTTGATACAGCAGATGTATGCAGTGGTCTTTTATTTGTAGTTTCAGAAATACAAAATATACAGTTAAAATCCCCTCCTAATATTAAGTTGCCTTTATAATTTTTGAAAATGAAATACAAGTGTTTAACAGTTCCTGATCCAATGCGTGGGAACCGGTATAGATTGGCTAGGGTTCATATTCTGTTATTATATTTAACTATTACTAATGCCATAAGGCCTTCTTTATCTTCATACTTATAAATGAGTTTCTGGGTTAATCACATTTGTTTTCCATAAAATTGTTACCCCTTTTGTCTTTGTCTTATAAGTGGATTGCACCAATATCATATATTCCTTAGGATTTTATATGTAATTGTCATTTGTTTTGAAATGAGCTTCTTGAATAAAGACAATTGTGCTTTGTTCAGTTTTAAATATTTCATTAGATTTGATCTCTTGCTAGGATTGTTTAAGCCATTGGTATTTAAAGATAATAAAGTTAAATCCATCTTAGGTTATTTAGACTATGTATTGTTTGTTTTATTGTGACCAATAAACATTTTCCTACAATAACTATAAAGTGTGTGTTTGAGCTTTTAAAGAAAATTATCATTTTTATACTTTGAGTGTTTACCAATAAAGTAATGTTCTGGGCAGGCATACTAAAAAATATTTTTGTGAAATAACAAACTTAAAGTAATAAATGTTAACAAAACTATGATCCGCACTAGCCATGGGATGAAAATCATTCCTAATCTGATGGATAAACCTAAGTCCATCAGATTATCACTCATACCTTGACAATCCAGAACATCTGAGCTCCATAAATTGAATTATCATATGGGGAATATTTGTAATAGGAATAAGCAATATTTATATTATTTTGAACAGATATAGTACTATTGTAGATTAGACAGAATTCTAATACGATATAAATGTCTACTTATTGTATAAGCAATTAATATTTACATGAAAGATAGATGACAAGCAATTCAATCATAGTAAAGTAGGATGTATCATATATAAAACCTCAGTAAAAGATTATAGCACAGGGTTATTTAACATACTCACCCTTATTGATGAAGTCTTTCAAAACCTATTACTTAATATAAATAGATGGTAATAATATTTATACCTATTGTTTATAATACAATGTATTTTACTGGATATATCAGAGGTTATATTCCATTGTTTGCCAGCATTTAAGTAATCACTTTGTTTGTTGCTAACTTACTTAAAGAATCAAGTTTGTTTTATGTAAACAGTGATGAAAGTTAGTGCATTTTAATTATTAGTGCATCCCTCTTCCCCCCATTTCCTACACATAAGGGATTTTCATATCTGTCATTTCTTATGACATGAGTGAAATTATAGATCAAAAACAACAAATTCACTTATTGTGATTAATGATTACATGTTCTATTTCCATATTCATAAATTGCCATTTTATGGCATATACTGAACATTTTTAGATTTAAATGGCAACATTCTATTTGGTATAATCAGCAAAGGATAAACTGGGTGATTATTGTCAATTTAATACTATTTGTTCAGAATGTGATTGTTACATTCTGTGACATTCCTAGTTCAGGCTTCTAGTGTTTAACTTGAACAACTTATTCAGTTTGATGTCATGTATAAAACATTAGTTACCTTGGTAACAGCTTAAGTATTATGTATGGTCAAGATGTGGTACAAAACCACAATTCAAGTTAAAGCAATTATATGACTTGTTATGCATATTTACTTATATGAGAAAATTATGCTTCCACTTGATGTTCAATATAGTGTATGTCATTTATGACAAGTTAAAGCAGTACTGTTATTATACTCAAGCCCATGTTATTAAACTGTCTACTGTCAATTTAATATTATTTGTTCAGAATATGATTGTTACATTCTGTGACATTTCAGATTCAGGCTTCTATTGTTTCTCTTGAACAACTTTGTCACTTTGATGTCATGTATAAAACATTAGTTATCTTGATAACCACTTAAGTATTATATATGGTCAAAATGGGTCACAAAAACTACAATTCAAGTTAAAGCAATTACATGACTTGTTATGCATATTTACTTATATAAGAAAATCATCATGCTTCCCCTTGATCAATTCAATATAGTGCATGCCATTTATGACAAATTAAGACAGTAGTGTTATTATACACAAACCCATGTTATTAAATCCTGTCTTTAATATCTAAATTCAGCAGACTGCTTCATCTTATATGATGATTACATATTTTATGTTTAGATTTACTAAAATCATACAATACATAACTATTGCATGTGTGTGTTTTTTTTTTTTTTTGGCTGTTGCTTAGTTATTTGAGAGATTACAAGCTGTAATGCTTATTCTTATTATTAGCTCCTTCCATGTATGTTTATACAGTCCATAGACTTTGAATTATGAGACCATTCTAGTTTATTATTTGTTATATTTCCATCCTTACATAGACACATATCAGTACTTTAAGCATGGGCAACAATGCCCTGCCAGTTATGCCAGAATACCATTCACTAATTCATGTGGTGTGTTTCCAGGCTGTTTTTAAAATATCCAAACCAGTATTTGTCCTGTTCCATTTTACCAGCCTGTTCCTAGCAGTGGCCACTCTGCCAGTGAACCACTCAACACACCTTCTATTCCCACAGATATTGCCATGAAAGAAATCTGATGACTCTCTAGCACTTCCTGGCAATCCCAAACACCCCTAAAATCAGCTATCCCCATATGCCTAAGTCCAAGCAAGCTCACCTCCCAAACCTCTGCAAAGGGTACTGTACAAGACCAAGTGCTCTTAGTCTTTCACAATAACTCAGACTTCCACTTTTATGTATGTCCTTAATGTGTTTGGACCAAGACACATTTTAGAAATAAAATTGCGCTTATTATTTATTTTTTTTCAAGAATCAACTTAATGAGCTAAACAAAGTGCTGGGAAACCATCAATAAGTGTACATGTGGTTTAAAACAGCCCTTTTATTTTATATATATATATATATATATATATATATATATATATTTTTTTTTTTTTTTTAAACCAAAAATGTCATTGCCAAGAATCATCTCAGAGGCCCCTCAGAGCCATTAAGCATTATTGTCACTCTTTCTCCATTACCATAGCAACCTGAGAGCATCTGTTTCTGTTAGTGTGTCTGTGTACTGCATACCAGAGGCTTGCAAATCGATGCACCTGAAGCACAGCTTCACTTCACTGCAACTTCAAGTCTAAATTCCCTCCCTTTCTGTGAGGCAGCAGTCAGGAAAAGAAGAGAGAGCAAACAGATAAAAAAAAACCTCCTAACATAGGTTCATAGGTAGGTACTAGGCTATTTGCCCTAGGGCCTATATAAGCCTAGCAAAAAGGTACTCTGGCTTTCGCCACCCAAGAAAATTATTTTCATCTGCTGCTGTTGAGCAGAGCAACAGAGGTGATCCCCGGGGTGAATTTCCTATTTCCCATCCAGTCATCAAGATTTTTCTTGAAGAGTGCTAATGAGGAGCTTTGTTTGATATAGGTAGGTAGTTTGTTCCAGAGTATAAGAAGTGTCTGGGACAGGAATCTATCCCTGCAGCATGTTCTATTTATTGTGGTGACAAGGTTTAGGTCCCTAGAGTGTGTAGCTTGGAGGGATTGGGATTTCTTTAAGTGGAGCATGTCCAACAGATCTGGGTTTGACATAGCTGTGTATGTTAGGCAGAGATCACCTCAGAGAAGGTGATATGCGACAGAGTAAAGCTGGAGTTTTTTGAGATTGTCTGAGTAGGTCATCTGTTTGAGGCATGTAATCTTCTTTGAGAGGTATTTCTGCGGCCATTCCAGTTGTTGTAGATGTCTTGTGAGGTACATACCAAAAGGGGCATTGTACTCTATAATGGGTCTAATGAGTGATGTGTAGAGGGCAATTACCTCTATTTTCCTGGATGAGAAACCTTTTGTGATGAGGTGTGCCATGTAGAAGGATTTCCTGACTACTGTGGCAATGTGATTATCAAAGGAGAGTTCACTGTCCACCTGTGTCCCATGTCTCATATCACACTTTTGGTGTTAAGTAGACAACCACCTATGTGGCAGCTCATGGGTACAGAGTTTTTACCAAAAGGGATGACAATGCACTTTTTGGCATTGAGCTTGAGGCCATGGCTTTGACACCAGGCATCTGTCTCCTTGAGGCCCTTTTATAGGATGTCCACATTGCTAGGAGTTTCGATTATGGCTCCTAGTTTGCAGTCATCTGCAAACTTCATTAGCCAAAGACCTTCTGTGTTAGCCTGTACTTCAGAAAAGTAGGTACCAAACAGGAGAGGACCCAGGACTGAACCCTGTGGTACTCCACTTGTCACTGGTCTGAAGTCAGATTTGGAGTCTGCTACTTTCACAGTGTGGGTTCTGTCAGTGAGCCAGTTGGTGACCCATCTTGTGACATAGGGATTTATACCTAGTTTAGTGAGTTTATGTATAATTCCAGAGTGAGGGATGGTGTCAAAAGCCTTGGCGAGATCTAGATAGGCTGTGTGAACTACCTTACCCTCGTCTATGGCTTTGGTGCCTTCTTCAAAGAAGTCTGTCAGGTTTAGGAGGATCTGCCTTTTACAAACACGAACTGGGTGGGGTCCAGAGATGGAGATTACCAATGTCTTTGTTTATAAGAGCCATGATGATACGTTCCATGGCCTTGCAGACCAGGCTCATTATGCTAATGGGGTGATAGTTCCCAGGGTCCGTGGTGGCTCCACCTTTGTGGAGTGGGATAACTGTCACTGTGCACCATTCAGTGGGAACAAAGCCTGAGGTGAGGCTATGATTGAACATGGTGCTTAGGTGGGGTGCCAATTCATTCTGCAGTTTGTGTAGAATGAAGCCTGGGATGTTGCCATGTCTCATGGATGCTATGTTCTTGGCTTTGGAGATTGTGGTTTTTACCTGTGCAGCCGTGATTACAGGAACTTTGCATTCTTCCAGTATTGAGATGGGCCCTTTAGGGGGTGAAAGGGGGGTAAAGTTAGCACTGAACCTATCTGCCAGGATGTTGGCAGTATCAGTTGGTTCTGTATATTTAGTGCCATTGTACTGTAACTCAGAGCAGATCTGAATGTTGCCACTGAGATTCTTGACATAGCTATAGAACGCATTGTGGTTGTCTTTAGAATCAGTGGTGATTTTGTTTTCATAACTAGCTTTTGAGGATTTTATGAGGGATCTTAGCTTCTTACTCAGGCTGACCAGGGAGTTCCTCCAATCATGGGATTTTACTCTTTTTTGCAACAGTTTCTTTTCTCTGTTGTAAAGTTTGTTAATGGCAGGGGACCACCAGATTGACTTCCTTTTTTTGGAGGACAGCATCTTGGTTCTGTTAGGGATAGCACAATCCATATACTTGTGTAAGTGCTTATAAAGTATATTTGTGTAGGATTCAGCAGTCATGCCTCTATTGTCCATCTGCATGGGTGTTGTGAAGTTTTCCACTTCTGTCTTAAGAAGCATGAAGTTGGCTTTGAAGAATTTTTTTACGGTGGTTTCCCTAATGGGGCTGGGGGTGAGATGTGGATGTCTAGGGTGATTAGCTTGTGGTTGGATGTGACCAACAAGGAATTGACCTCTGGTGTGAAACACCAGTTGCCTATGTTGGTAATGACCAGGTCTAGAATATTGCTGCCTCTGGTAGGGGTGTGGATAAGTTGATCCAAGGCATTGGAATTTATGAATTCCAGAAAACATTGAGCAAAAGAGTTGGTACATGAGTAGTTTTCCAGTTAATGGTGGGGTAGTTGAAATCTCCCATTATTAGGGTGTTGGGTTGCACCCTAATATTTTCCAGTGTATCAAGAAATGAGGAGTGGGAATCCTGGGGCATGGTGATGGATCTGTTGCAAGTTACAATCTGAACTCCGGTCTTGCCCAGAGTTAGTTGCACTTGAATAATCTCGGATATCTTATGCTGAGCAACTAGCCAGGAGGTGTGGCTCTCCTTAATGAATATGGACACACCTCCACCTTTCGTGTTTCGGTCCACGTTAGGTGGCCAGAAGGTGTGGTATGAATTATAGCCTGGTAATGCAGGGTGCTCTCTGGAGCCATGAACCAGGTCTCTGTCACTGCACAGATGTCAATGTTCTCCATTTTAAGGAGTGCCTTGAGTGAATGCATTTTGAGGTTTAGACTCCTAGCATTGAATAACATTACCCTCAGATTTTGCTTGCTTGTATCTGTTAAGGTGGTGAATTTGTCATTTGAACCTTGCCTAAAAAGGCACTATAGGGGTGGCAAGAGCCTTAGCCAGTATCTGGAATCCCAAAGGCAACAGGTGCAGGCCATCTCTGGCAAAGCATTGTGGTCTGTAGATTATGTCATCCCAGGAAGACAGATACTGGATCCCCTTAGAATGACACCAGAAGCTTAGCCAATTGTTGAAATCAATCATTTTGTCCTTGTACTGTGGTATCATTCTGGGTGATGTCAGGGCTAGGGTCATACCTGCCTGGGCTACAAGATCAGAGAGCTCCTCCATGTCTCTTTTCATGTAGTCCAGGAAGGTACGTCTCAGGTCATTCACACCAACATGGACAATGACAGAGTCATATTTGTACTTTTTATGGAGTGACCTGAGTGCATGCATTATGTGTTAAGCCTTAACTCTGGAACAAACTACCTACCTATATCAAACAAAGTTCCTCATTAGCACTCTTCAAGAAAAATCTTGATGACTGGATGGGAAATAGGAAATTCTCCCCGGGGATCACCTCTGTTGCATTATGTGGTGGATCCTGGCACCTGAAAGGCAGCTGACAGTAACATTCTCCTTGTTTAGCCTGGTGCGTGGAACATCAGTGTGCCTATGACTAGAATGGTGGGTAAGTTGTTATGCCATGTGGGCTGTGGTTGAGTGGCACACTGAGTTTGTGGGATATGTGTCATTTGGGTTGTGTTTGGAGGTGGAGGTTGCTTACTTTTCTGCTTTGGAGTTCTCTGTTGCTTGAGTAGATTTTTATTGAGAGCCTCCACAAATGTAGGTGTGTGTTTCATGTTTCTATGTGTGTGTTTTGGTGGTGTAGGTTTTGAGGGACTATGTGATGAGTGTGGTTTGGTGTAAGTGTTTACCTTCTCCTCTTGACTGTCTAGTCCAGTCTTGGGTGAAGAGAGCTTTGCTCCCAGTTTGGCTATATAAGTGCTTCTCTCACAGGTTGTAGTGCTGGGTGGTAGGAGGAGAGGGTTGTCTGTATACATGAGGCAATTTCTGAATTGCCCCAAGATGCCCAGATTCATCAGGTAGACAGGAGAAAACACTGGGAGCTGACCCTTATACATACCTGGATAGGTGCTTATTTATTAAGTACTAAAACTGTTTTTTTTCTATACAAGTGAGGAAAGTTCAGTGCTGTAGTAATTTGTAGCTTATTTAGTGCTTACAAACAAGTGCAGAGCTCAACGAAATAGATTTTAATGCTAAAACTAAAAAAACTTGCTAGTTCTAAGGGAAAATTTGAAGAGCAGACTTTATGGTGCCAGGAATAGTTTAACCCTAGCAAAGCGGCAATGCATAAACTGTATTTTTTTTAATATAACAATAGCAAATGAGCAAACTGATTTAAACAAATTAACCAATAAAAAACTAAAAACTGAGCCCTGTTCCAGCAGTCTTCGATCAGACAAGTTGTAACTGCACACCCCTGCCACTAGGGTGCAGGGGAACGTTCTCCAAAAAAGATGGTCTGGATTAGTGATCAAGTTATATAAACAAAGCTAGGTTCAACAGGTCTGAATTTAGTCTACACTACAGCAAAAAAGGCATACCAATTTCAGAAAGAAACAGTTTAAATAAGCAGGCACAATAAGCCTTTAACCAGAAACTCTCAGCACACAAGGGAAGAATCTACCCTCTCCTCCCACAAGAGTGCAGACCACACCTTCTTAATGTAAAATAACTGGCTCAAAGCGCAAGTGCTTAAACCAGAACTAATACACTTTTAGAATAACAGACACTGAGCCTTCAATCAGCAATTCCCAACTTAGAAGGATGTAAGCTACCAGTCCTGCCACAACATTGCAGACCACAAACCTTCTTAATGTAAAACAACTGGTCTGAAGCCCAAGTGCTTCAACCAAAGGCTTAGAATAGCATTTACAATGTAATCAGGCTACTAATAAGCAGTAATAAATCTTCTTCTTTCAGCTGCTCCCATTAGGGGTCACCACAGCAGATCACCTGTTTCTATTTCTTCCTGTCCTCTGCACCTTGCTCTGTCACACCAACCACCTGCATGTCCTCTCTCACCACATCCATAAATCTTATCTTAGGCCTACCTCTTTTCCTGTTACCTGGCAGCTTCATCCTTAGCATCTTTTTCCCAATATACTCTGCATCCCTCCTCAGCACATATCCAAACCAACGTAAACTTGCCTCTCTGGCTTTGTCTCCAAACCTTCCAACCTGGGTTGACCCTCTAATATACTTATTCCTAATCCTGTCCATCCTCATCACACCCAGTGCAAATCTTAACATCTTCAACTCTGCCACGTCAAGCTCTGACTCCTGCCTTTTTGTCAGTGCCACTGTCTCCAACCCATATAACATAGCTGGTCTCACTACCCTCTTGTAGACCTTCCCTTTCACTCTTACTGGTACGCGTCTGTCACAAATCACTCCTGACACTCTTCTCCATGCACTCCATCCTGCCTGTACTCTCCACTTCACCTCTCTTCCACACTCACCATTACTCTGAACTGCTGATCCCAAGTACTTAAACTCATCCACCTTCACCACCTCTACTCCCTGCATCCTCACCATTCCTCTATCCTCCCTCTCATTCACACACATATATTCTGTCTTAGTCATGCTGACCTTCATTCCTCATATCTCTAGAGCATATCTCCACCTCTCCAGGGTCTCCTCTACCTGTTCCCTACTCTCACTACAAATCACAATGTCATCTACAAACATCATAGTCCACGGGGACTCCTGTCTGATCTCATCTGTCAACCCGTCCATCACCATTGCAAATAAGAAAGGGCTCAGAGCTGATCCTTGATGTAATCCCACCTCCACCTTAAACGCATCCGCCACTCCCACCGCAGACCTCACTGCAGTCACACTACCCTCGTACATATCCTGTACCACTCTTACATACTTCTCTGACACTCCCGACTTCCTCATACAATACCACAACTCCTCTCTAGGCACGCTGTCATATGATTTCTCTAAATCCACAAAGACACAATGCAACTCCTTCTGACCTTCTCTGTACTTCTCCATCAAAACTCTCAAAGCAAACATTGCATCTGTAGTGCTCTTTCCTGGCATGAAAACCATACTAATCATCACCTCCCTTCTTCACCTAGCTTCCACTACTCTTTCCCATAACTTCATGCTATGACTGATCAGTTTAATCCCTCTGTAGTTACTACAGCTCTGCATATAACCCTTATTCTTAAAAATCGGTACCAAAACACTTTTTCTCCATTCCTCAGGCATCCTCTCAATTTCCAAGATTTCAATAAACAATCTAGTTAAAAACTCCACTGCCCATGCTTTCACAGGTATGTCATCTGGACCAGCAGCCTTTCCATTCTTCATCCTCTTCATAGCTATCCTTACTTCCTCCTTGCTAATTCACAGCACTTCATGATTCACTATCCGCACATCATCCAACCTTCTCTCCCTCTCATTCTCTTCATTCATCAACCCCTCAAAGTACTCTTTCCATCTGCTCAACACACTCACCTCACTTGTGAGTAAGTTTCCCTCATTATCCTTTATCACCCTTACCTGCTGCACATCCTTACTAGCTCAGTCCCTCTGTCTAGCCAATCGGTACAGGTCCTTTTCTCCCTCCTTAGTGAGCAACCTTTTATACAACTCTTCATACACCTTATCCTTAGCCTTCATCACCTCTCTCTTTGCCATGCACCTCATCTCCTTATACTCTTGTCTACTTTCTTCATCTCTCTGGCAATCCCACTTCTTCTTTGCCAGCCTCTTTCTCTGTATACTCTCCTGTACTTCTTCATTCTACCACCAGGTCTCCTTGTCCTCCTTCCTCTTTCCAGATGTCACACCAAGCATCTTTCTAGCCATTTCTCTTACTAGCTCTGCTGTAGTTACCCAGCTATTCGGTAACTCTTCACTGCCACCCAGTGCCTGTCTTAACTCTTCCCTGAACATCACCTCACAATTACCCTTTTTCAATTTCCACCATTTGATCCTTGGTGCTGCCCTCACACTCATCCTCCTCTTCTTGATCACCAATGTCATCCTAAAAACCACCATCCTATGCTGCCTAACTACACTTTCCCCTGCCACCACTTTACAGTCTCCAATCTCCTTCAGACTGGCCCTTCTAATTAAGATATAATCCACCTGTGTACATCTTCCTCCACTCTTGTATGTCACCCTATGCTCCTCCCTCTTGTTAAAATACGTATTCATCACAGCCATGTCCATCCTTTTCTCAAAATCCACTACTATCTGACCTTCTGCATTCCTTTGCTTAACACCATACCTACCCATCACTTCCTCATCCTTTCTGTTCCCTTCACCTACATGCCCATTGAAATCTGCTCCAATCACCAGTCTCTCACCCTTGGGTACAGTCATCACCACTTCATCCAACTCACTCCAAAATTTTTCTTTCTCATCCATCGTGCACCCAACTTGTGGAGCATATGCACTAACAACATTCATCATTACACCATCAATTTCCAGCTTCATAAACATCACTCTATCCGACACTCTTTTCACCTCCAAAACACTCTTAGCATACTGTTCTTTCAGGATAATGCCTACACCATTTCTCCTCCAATCCACACCATGATAAAACAATTTGAAACTGCCTCCAATACACCTAGCCTTGCTCCCCTTCCATCTGGTCTCTTGCACACACAATACATCAACCTTCCTTCGGTCCATCATATCAGCTAGCTCTCTCCCTATACCAGTCATACGGCCAACATACAAAGTTCTGACCCTCACTATCACAGTCCTAGCCTTTACCTGCCTTTGGGCATGCCTTCCTCCTCTTCTCCTCCTTCGGCCAACAGTAGCCCAATTTCCACCAACACCCTGTTGGTCAACAGTATTGGTGGCGGTCGTTGTTAACCCGAGCCTCGACCGATCCGCTATGTATTTCTGTACTGTTGTCTGCATGCATGATTTGGCAAAATTTTATGCCAGTTGCCCTTCCTGACACAACCCTCCCCATTTATCCGGGCTTGGGACCAGCACAAAGAAATGCAGTAATAAATTCAGCAGAATAAATGCAATTAAATACTTTTAAGAACAAGCAGCCAAAGCAAAATAAAGTAATAAAGTAGGAAGCAACACAAATACAGTAAAAGCAGATGAATAAAGTGCATTTTGTTATATAACAATAGAAAAAGGGCAAACTGATTTAAGCAAATTACCCAATTAACAAGTAAAAATGCTCAAAACTGAGCCCTGTTCCAGCAGTCTTTAGTCAGACAAGTTCTAACTGCACACTCCTTACACTAAGGTGCAGGGGAACCGTCTCCTAAAGAGATGACCTGGATTAGTGCTCAAGTTATACAAACAAAACTAGATTCAGGATGCCTGAATCTAGTCTATGCTACAGCAGCCAAGGTCCACCAATTTCAGAAAGAAACAGTTCAAATAAGCAGGCACAATAAGCCTTTAACCAGAAATTCCCAGCTCAGAAGGGCAGACTCTAGCCTTTCCTCCCACAAGAGTGCAGACCACAAATCTTCTTAATGAAAAATAACTGGCCTGAAGCCCAAGTGCTTTAACCAGAACTAATACACTTTTAGAATAACATACACTGAGCTTTCAATCAGCAATTACCCCCTTAAAGGTATGTAAGCTACCTGTCCTACCACAACAGTGCAGACCACAAACCTTCTTAAATGTAAAACAACTAGTCTGGAGTCCAAGTGCTTAAACTAAAAGGCTTAGATTAACAGTTACAATTTAATCAGGCTACTACCAAGCAGTAATAAATGGAGCAACATAAATACAATTGAATACTTTTAAGAAGAGGCAAAAGCAAAATAAAGTGCATTTTTTAGTACAGTGCAAGGAGAGAGGAAGAAGAAGCAGAAGAAAAATTCAAGGTTAAGAATTTAAGTGGGTTGGCCTTGTTAGATGTTTACTCTGTATTAAGGAGAGTGAACACCAGACTGGGAGGGGTGTCCCAGATCAAATTTACAGTAGGGGCAGGCAACTGCAAACCCACCAACTATAACAACACCACAATAAATAGGGTGGGGGAAACTGTTTCAGGACAGATGAGAAACAGAAAACTACGCCAGAAAATATATAAAATAATTCAATCAGGCAAAATTAAGACAATGCAGAACTCTAAAAGGTTAAAATGCCAAGAAATATACTTATCAATCATCAATATATTTCCAGATTGTTTGAGAATCACACTGCAGCCAGAACACCAGGAGTTTCCAGCAGTGTATGCAGGAATTTACAAACAGAAACTATTTTTATATCAGCATGCCTTGAAGCAATCAGATAACACAAAAGCTTTTAGACCAGTTTTATAAACTTCACCACAGAAATAGTGGGGACGCAATTTCAGGACAGATGAGAAACATAAAACAATGCCAGAAAATATATAAAATAATTCAGTCAGGCAAAATTAAGACAATGCAGAACTCTGAAAGGATAAAATTCCAAGAAATATACGTATCAATCAGTGATATATTTCCAGATTGTTTGAGAATCACACTTCAGCCAGAACACCAGAAGTTTCCAACAGTGTATGCAGGAGTTTGCAAACATAAACTATTTTTAAATCAGCAAGCCTTGAAGCAATCAGATAACACAAAAGCTGTTCGACCAGCTTTATAAACTTCACCACAGGAAAAGAGGGAAGCAGTTTCAGGACAGATGAGAAACAGAAAACAATGCTAGAAAATATATAAAATAATTCAGTCAGGCAAAATTAAGACAATGCAGGACTCTGAAAGGTTAAAATGCCAAGAAATATACTTATCAATCAGTGACTGATAAGTATATTTCTTGTTTGAGAATCACACTGCAGCCAGAACACCAGGAGTTTCCAACAGTGTATGCAGGAATTTACAAACAGAAACTATTTTTAAATCAGCAAGACTTGAAGCAATCAGATAACACAAAAGCTGTTCCCCGGGATCCAGGCGAACACACCAAAAGTCTCTTCCTAATTCACAAGCATCAGTAAACCTCAATCACAAGCTGCAACCCACAGCTTCCCAGAGATGAAAACAGCAACATATAACAGCTGCCAGACACATCTGCATGCACATACACCATGTCAGGCTTAATCAAACAGCACTTAAAGCTATGATACCTGCCATAACTTATATTAATTAGGTTTAGACAATAATAATGACATTTGTACTAGCTGCCAGACACTGCTGCATCCATACAAACCATATCAGGATTGATCAAACAGCACTCTAATCTATACCTGCCCTAATTGATTTTAACTATGTTTAGACAGAATAATCATGCTATTTGTACTAGCTGCCAGACACGGCTGCATCCATGCACACCATATCAGGATTGATCAAACGGCACCCAAAGCTATGATATCTGCAATAATTGATATTAACTATGTTTAGGCAGAATAATAATGACATTTATACTAAGCGCTTGCTACTATTATTTAACCAAGATATACATGACATTTCTAAATCATACTTTAACTGAAGAAGGCATTAGGCTCCATGACAGCATTTTTTTTTCAAAATACTCTACTGTTACTGCTATTATATATGATGTTAATATGTTACATTTGAGTCCGAACTCTGATGAATGGTACCTTGTTGAATTAGTTAATTAATTACTTAAATTATTATAAGTAATATCAATCAAAAATGAACAAGATAAGCATTCACTGAGTTCAAGTAGGGGAATAGAAATTCTATGTTTGTATTATATGTTGCTTTGTTTGGCTTATATATAATGTAAATAGTAACTCATCTTGACCTGCCTTTGTCTGTGAAGAATTATTGGACTCTGAACATTCTGAATAAATCATTACTGTTTCTCAGTTGTTTAAGAATCCCTTCTTTTTAAAATAAAAACAAATGACAGGTGATGTACCATATCAGTTGATACTTTGAGAGATGTAGTTGTAAGAGTTATTTTTTAGGACAGCTATCTTGGAATCAGTTTTTGTTTCTTCTTTCTAGCATCAATCCAAGGATTTGCTTCTTTTATTCTTTTAAGAGTAGGGGCCACCTATTCCACTTCTTCTGTGATAGACACTATGTTGTTTTTGATGAATATAGTAGCTTCTTCTAAGTCATTAAAGGTTCTCATCTCATTGGCAATAAGTATTTTTGTCTTGGCTGGAAAGGCCAGCTGTGCTTTAATGTTGTTTTGTTTCAACAGTTTTATTGTTGGCCAGACTTTTTTCCTTTGTTCTAGTATTCTGGAAGAATAATCATTGTCAAACATTATCTGGCTTTGATTTTATTTTAAGGGTGATTTTCTCCAAGCAGATTTTAATATTAGTTCCTTGTCCAGAAATGAAAGAAATTTTAGAACTATGGATCTAGGTGGAGTATTTGTTGAATTAGAAGCAGGTTTCCTCAGTGCTGTATGCACCCTTTCAATTCCAAATGAAAGTCTATCTTTCAAGTCTAAAAAGTTAGGAATCCAGGTTGTTAAGAATGAAATAATGTCTTCACCTTCAGTGTTTTCAGACAGATCAAAGATCTTTATGTTGCTTCTCATTTCCCTGTTTTCTAAGTCATCTATTTTGTTAAGCAGTCATGTATTCTGTTTAAGCAGAAATTCTTTTTGGAATTTTTCCTTTTTGAGTCTCCCTTCAATGTCATTTAGAGAAGTCTCTATATTTGTTATTTTTGTATGGTGTTGCTGTAATAGATCCTTAAGAGTATCAGTATGTTTTTGAGAATTTAATTTGAGGTTTTCTAAGTCATTTTTAAAGCCATCCATCTTTAAAGATAGTTCCTGTAAGGGAGATGTCATCAATTGCAGTTCTTTTCTTCAAAGCAACATCTGGGTGAGAATTCCTTGAGTTGTTCATATTCAGTGACTCAATATATCTCCAAGTTACTTGACAGGAACATTTTTCTATATCTCCACCAAATTTGATATTTATGTAGTTTATTTGTTTTTCTATAGATCTTTGATGTTTTAAACTTGAAAATAATACATTTTTCCTATATTATTATACTAGTTTATGAAGGTCTCAAAATTCACTGCTCTCAGTTGGCCATCTAGGCGCCACCCCGAGTGATCATTTTACATGGCAGTCCATGTCCTGTTACTGATCATTAACACAGCTTCAGTACAGAATGCCAGGAATGGGATATCACAATACTCTCCACTGTAGGTACACTGTCCTGTACTGTGTTTGGACCATATACTTCCCATTCATACCTCTCTTCTGTCCAGATATTACCAGGATGTCCAGATGTTTTCCTTATCAAATTTGTGGCTTTCTGCCATATCACTGGGATGATCTGTAGACTGATGTGACTTAATATTACATACATTTAAGTACATACCTCTCAACTGTCCTGATTTGTGCAGGATGTCCAGTTTTGGTTCATATTTGTGATCTTTTCCTCATAACATTTTTGTTTTCTGGCATATCATTGACATGTCATTGTGGAGTGTTCCCATATCCTAAAAATGATGCTAGTTGATTGGCTATGCTAAGCTCAAAACTGCCCATATCTAATGCACATGTGCCTACCTTTGTATCTCAAATCACTGTTGAACAGCGTCCATATAGACTAGTTCAGTTATCTGGTTAACAAATAAAAACTGGAAATAAAATTTGGCAAATTATGGGAATAAAATTCTGACCCATTTTACCATATATTTTAGTTTATTTTCATATTTTATAAGGTAGGTAAAGGGAGAGAAGAGGATGTCTTTACTCCTTGTTTTTGTACAGATGGATCAAGTTTTTATAAACATTGAATGCACCCTATAATACAGAAAATGAATACTGTCTATGGAGATCAGCTTCATTATTGCCATGTTTTCCTTGTTTTTATAATTTCGTGTAACGAGTGTAATTTTGTGGTCAGTTTCTCATTTTAGCCAGTAAGGAAATTATAAGTGAATAAAAATATTTTCCTAGTGATCTGGGAGGATCCACTATCAAACTTTTGCTTTATACTGAATTATTAGAGAGTTGAGGATAGGTATTGCAGTCCTAGGACTATTGTCTAGAATGAGGAGGGTCTATTCTATAAATCTTGTCCAAATGCTGGGAAGAGATTTCTCTCTATTGGCAATTCTAGGAGGGATATATATAAAAATAAAGGGGGATTAATCTAACAAGAGGAATAAAGTGTTTGCAGGAAAATAAATGAAACAAAAGTCAAGAATGGTGGAATTTAGTAAATAGCTAAATGCATTTTTGATAGGGTTTTTGATCATAAGGTTGGAAGAGGTAAGATGAGAGTTACTTTCTTTTCAATGAAGCACAAATATTGTAACAGATGGAATATATACAAATTAGTTTGGCAGGTCTATTATTTGGACAGCGGTTAATGAATGCAACATTTATGGACACAATGTGGATGAGTAGCTCTTTCATAGGATCTTTTCCCAACAGACTATTGGGAACACAAAGCCAATGGAATACAGAGGTTAAGTAATATGTTTTATTGGACCAATAATACCTGTTATTGGACCAGTATAGGCCTTGCAATTCCTTTGTTAGTCCAATAAAAGGTATTACTTCATCCTACATTCCAGTTCCAAGGTGTTTTCTGTTAGTAGACCACTATGGCATTTTTTATTATTTTCTAGAAACTACTGTGATGATTTTCATGTTACTTTAGATGTCAATATTTAGATATGATACAGCATAAAAAAAATACCTATCCAAAATTATATAGGACCTGATCCTATTGCCATGTATGGTTACATGTAGTAATACAGTTAGGTGAGTAGACACATATAGATTGAGGATCTTAAAAACATTTGGTGAGATGAAGTAAAAGCTGCCGTTATAGGGCAGTTGTTGAAAAGATGCTGGGTATCAAAGAAGAGTTATCTATTTTTAGACTGAGAACTAGAATCTAAACTCTTACAAGTTCTGCATTATAATGGAACTGAAGGGGAGAAGGTATATTTGCAATTTTAAGAGCTAGGAAGAAATTATTAGAGCTAAATTGTAGTGACTCATGACTTTAACTGAGGTGGTAGAATTGGTGAGGTTGAAGGATTCATAATTTTTCCAGGGTGAGAATGTAAACAAGCACTTACCACAGAAGTTAAAAAGAAAAGAAAAATGATTAATTATACAGTACTTAGTGTTAGAAGAGAGTACTGTGTCTGGGCATGACAGTAACATGAGGTACTGATTTGTGTGGAGTTGAATATAAATGGACATGGCAAGATGGCATCCTGGAATATATTCTCCCTTCATATAACAAATGACCACTTAATTCCACAATATCAATTACAAATGCCAATATATTGATTAATTAAATTTGTAAAGCTATTACATTGATGAATGAGGGTAAGGAGATTGATCCAGATGGGTACCCCACAAAATTTAAAAAGGTGAGGAGAATGATTTTCACTAAAACTTTACGTGATATAACACAAATATGGTACAGTAATTCCCTCCCTGTAAAGAGTTGTGGTAGCCTTTTTTAGTAAAAAAGGTAGTAATCGGTCTGAACCATGAAATTTTCATTCCTTTTTCTTGATTAACAATGTCGTATAGATCTTTGCAAAGATTCTTGCACCTTGCTAAATGCTTTATTATTGCGGCTACTAGAAAAGTGTTAAATTCATTCTGTGAGAGGCAGACAACTCATGAGCAACTGGTGGATAGTTATGGACTTCACTCAATAGACTGAATCTAAGTAGGGTAATGGAATGTGACAGGTGTATTTTTATTTCATCTAAAGAGATAATTTGATTCAGTTAACTTGCAGTTTTCACTTAACATGCTGGACAAGATGAATTTGGGAAACAACTTTATCAAACAAATCAGATGTTATTTTGAAAAATAGCATAATCCCTCCTGTTTTAATTCACAAAGGATGGCTAAGGATCTAGCCTAGTAAGTCAGATAATGATGGGCTAAACAACTAAAATAACTATGAGGATGAATTCCTGGTTCAAACACAAGCAAGGTATTGCTATTTGTTTAGATGAAAATAGCTTAGATCAGGATGAAGTAAGGAAGGTATTTCAGGACTTCAACGTGTTTTCAAAAAGACAGTGCAGATTAGGCTAAGATATACAGAGGTAAAAGATGCGAGGGGATAGAAGACAATATATATAAACATATCTGTATCTGTTGGTGGAGTACAATTATAGCTCTCAAATTCTTAACACAAAAAAATCTAGTCAAAGCCAAACTAATGGGGGGACAAAGTCCCAAAAATAGGCACAAATTTTAAATATTGCTCTTATAAACTTAGGAAGTTGCTAGACTAAAAGGGTTTGTGTTACCATGCATTTTCTGAAGGATATGAAGTTTGTGACTTAGATGACTGTCATTATTTAGTGAAGTCAGTCCTCCCTGATTTGCCACACAGAAATCCAGAAAATCACAAATTCTGTAAGAAACAGACCAAAAGTATGAGGCAAAAATATGGAGATTCTGCTAAAATCTGTACATTTGAGAGGTATTGTGCAATATTGGACACCCAATGGACAAGAAGATGTAAGAAACATCAAACAATGTAAGCAGAGCACTACAGAAAGAGACTGGTATAGTATACATACTAACTTGTCAGACTAATGTAGTCAGTCTGATGGATGCCCCAGTAATTCCCCATGTACTCCATAATATCATTATCTTATTAGGTCCCAAAGGTGTATAACAATTGCAGAATATTATTAATGCAATGATGAATTAGGAAAAATTTTCAGGAATGTGAAATGCAAGGGTTAAGGCACAGAAGATGCTAGATGATGAGTGTCACCACACCCACCTTAAAATGCATTTACATTTAACATGATTCAGTGGATCAAAGGGCTTGCTGCAAGTAGGAAGATAGACCCTATCCAACTATCAAAAGAATTCTTAAAGCCAAAGGTTTACACTCCAAGTCAGAGTGGTAGAGCATCTATTGGGGGGCAGAATGCCAGTGTAGGTAGGACAACACGAGATAGTGAGCTCAGCCAATAAAAGTCAACTATGTTGAATTTTACTGCACTGCCATTCTGGTGACAAATCCAGGGGAAATTTAGTACACGCTAAACTTACTAGCATAAAAAGATTTTAAGTATAGTTAAAAAGTGCAGAGTGCAATTTAAATCACCTCAAGTGGTGAGAAACCTTTAAGGTTGACCTGCCATGGAAAGGTGACACTGTACACAGATTTTCAGGTTTTTGGGAAACAGTCAAAATCTCACATCAGATGGAAGGGTAGAGTACTAATATCATGACCATATGACCATAAGGCAGGGTTTACCATGA
Source organism: Protopterus annectens (assembly GCF_019279795.1). Classification (NCBI taxonomy): domain Eukaryota; kingdom Metazoa; phylum Chordata; order Ceratodontiformes; family Protopteridae; genus Protopterus; species Protopterus annectens. The sequence continues at coordinate 474,092,935 of NC_056725.1, read as the reverse complement.
CCATATGACCATAAGGCAGGGTTGTAAAAAATTCATTTGAATAACTGTTTATACGGGTATCTAGGACGGGGAAGCCAGAAAGTTATGTGTACACTCCAAAAGGGTGGAAATTGGAACACACTGTTTCATAATGTATGGACACAGACTAATACCTGAAAAATAGCTGATACGGTAGTCTAACATTATTTATATCATATTTGAATATTATATTCCAGCTAATAACTCTGGCTGACATGTCTCATATCTCAGTGAGTGATTAATTAATACTGTATTAGGAGGATATAACATAGGTTAATGAATATTTACTTTCATTTGAAGCGACAGCTTTCAATTCTAAGGAAATTTCAATCTGATGTGCACTATCTTTATCTCTATCCTGTTTCTATGATCCCTGTTCCATTAATGTTAGTTGTCATGATTTCATTATTAGCATGGCTTTACTTTATATTTATTCACAATTTTGCTATACACTGAAGATAAATAATTACAGTTTATATAAAATTCTGTTTTTATAAGTCAAATACTGTACAGCCAAGTGGAGAGTGATGTTGGATTTCCTTATTTACAATTCACTAATTCATAACATTATAGTGTTACCACTAGCTCTTGTATTCTAAGCATACTGGAATTGTTATACTGGGAAATTAATAGAAATGAGAAACATATTTCATAAAAATTTTATCTGTCATACATGTCCTTTACTGCTTAACTAACTCTGGAGTGTCACACCTTACTTGCTCTTGCTGTAACACGTACATAATTTTCTATTCATCATTTAAAAATGATATTCACACTACTTACATAGATTCTAGTTATTTAAAAGTAGCAACTTTCACCTAATTTAATTTAATAGAACTGTTTTTTTTTGTTTTGTTTTTTAAACTAAATAGTCGATGAAACAACTTGAGATTATTTATTTATTCTTTTTAGAGTCTAATTCTAAAAGCAGCTCATTTGGAATACTTTATATACACAGTTGTCTCCTTTATAAGACATGTTTAGACCTTCTTGGCATGGTTAGGAAATTTTCGAGAGAAGTGTGATGGAACTTTGTCTTTCCACCAGACAAGGAATTCATTGAATTCCATGCTTGTCTATAGTAGTTTCAATTATTATGATCAACTGGTTAGATCCTTTGTTCCATATGACTCTGTTTTATTACCCTTTTGTTCTATTGCCATGATTGAGTTTTCTTCTAAATTACTATAAACTGTCGGCATCAATTCCAGTGTATAGTTTATATGTTATTGGAGGGCAAGTTATTCATCTAAAGTTTTTACGATAGCTTGCAGGTTTACTCTTAAGTAAGAGTATTGTTTTTTTGTGTTTTTAACCAAGCTGGTGTCTATTTGGGGTGTGCATATAAATAGTTCTTAGTCATGGCTAAGCCTTCATATAAAGATTTTAATACTTTTAGACAGAAGTTAGGTACTGCATATGGGCCTGATGTTTTCCATTTAGGAGCTTTTCTTAACTTTATTTTAGTCTCTCTGGCCGTTACTCCATACCAAGTCATATGCTGTACATTTGAAATTCTTATTGTTTCTTTTACTTCTTATATCCATTTAGTATATTTGATATTCTCTAGAATGTATCTATTTCTTCTTTTTTGGTGGTGTTTCAATTCTTCTTGCCTTGTTTCCCAATTTTCTATAAAACTTTGTTTTGTTTATCAATAAATTGCTTGTTTTACACTTTTTCTTTATATTTATTTGCATATATTCTAAAGTTTTCCACCTGTGCTATTTTTAGTTAATTATTTACAGTAGTGCACGATAGATCCTTACTTTTATCACATCTATCTTATATCCTGATCTGTTCTGATACTTTGAATTACTTTTATCATCTCTGAAATTCATTAATGCCTATACTATGAGTACACTAAGTGTACACTGTTGTACACTTTCTTTCTAAGTATTTTTGTTGACCTTTTCACTCTTGTGTACTCTTCTAACAGTGAAACTTCTTGTCTTAATTGTTTTATAGTTTTTTTTCTATTCGATACTTCCATGATGGTGTTCGATTTCTCCCCTTTCTTTCCCTTACTACCTTGTGTTTTTGTGGTAAGACTTTATTTGTTAGCAATTTAGCTATACAGTAATATATCCTATTTACTTCTGTTATATCCCATGAATCTCTACAAACTGTCTTAATTACTGTTTTCATTTGTGTTATCAAACTTCTAACTGGCTTTTATTGACTTTCTGTGGTCTATTTCTTTCATTGATCTTAATATGTCTGTCCATCTCTATTAAATCAAGCAGCTCTTCTCTTAGATCATTTTGTTCTATACTGAGGTGACCTTCTTTGTCCTACATTTCCTGCATGCATTCTATAGTAAATTTCAGAGCATCTTCCTGTGCCACATTCTCTTTAATTTTATCCTGTATCATCCGTTGCTCTTTCATATGGGAACTCACTCACTGGCCTATCACTCCACAACATTGACAACTTCAGAGTTGCCATAGTTTCCTGTTTCTTCCCTTGCTGTGCAACTCCATCTGAATGTTTGTATTGTTTTTTTATGGAAGGGTCCAGATTATCTTCATATGGCAACTGATCAGATGTTTCCCACTCCACTGGTTTCTCCTTAATTTGGGAATCCATTGCTTCATCCTGCTGTGATGTTAACTAAGTCAGATTTTCAACACCAAATCCTTCCCTTTACAGGTAAGCCATAACCTCAGTCTCTATTTCTTTAACTTCTCCATTACTAATCCTCTTTTCTACTTTTCCTCTTTAGTTTCTTATTTTCTGTATTGTATAATTTTCCATGTCTGGATGTCTTTGCCTGTATTTCTCTTCAAATATCTTTGGTGCTGCTCTTTTGTATTGATTAGTTTTGCTGTTTCCTTTTCATACACATTGCACCATATTAAAGCTCTTTTTTTTCCCATGTCCATATTTCTTCTTTTTCAGATGTCTCCTGCTCCTCCTGTTTCTCCTTACTTTAGAGACTCGTTGTTCCATCATGCTTTGATATAACCTGTGTTACTTTCTACTCTAAATCCTTCAATAAATTTACTTCTGTTTTTTTTTCTTAATTCTATTTTAGTAATCTTCTGCCCTACATTCCCTGTTTGTGATCTTATTTTTTTTATTGTGAAATTTTCCATATCTGAATGCTTTTGCCTGCATTTCTTTTTGAATATCTTTGGGGCTGCCTTTTATGTATTGATTAATTTGGCTTTCTCCTTTGCATAAATATTTCACTGTATCAGATCTCTCTTTCTTTCCCATGTCCATGTTTCTTTTTTATACCTTTTGAAAGTCTCTTCATTTTGTTCTTTATATTTTTGCACTTCCTCAGTCGCTTCTTTTTCCAAATGGTCCAAGGTTTCTTAGTCTATATAATGTTTTTTCATAAATCTATTGTACCAATAAACAATTTTTATTTGAAGCTTCTGACAGTTTTTCTTGTGGAAATATGTTTATTTCCACTAATTTCTTTCTTAATCTTTTTGTATACGTTCTGTTTGGAAATTCTGGGTTTCTTGCATAATAGTAACAATACATAATTTCTTTCTTATCTTCAATAGTCCACTCTATTGTCTTTATGGCTCTTTTTTGGCCTGTCAGTTTTTGTGATTTTTGTGGACTGCTCCTTCCTTCTACAACAAGAGGACCATCCTCCACTGGTCATGGCCCAGCCCCATTGTAGGACTGTTTTTGTGTCTTGAGGATTCTACACGGACATTTTTTCTAGTCCTAGTACCAGTGTGTTTATCAGGATTGGGCACTTTTTTTTAATCTTCGGTCTTGTGCACCAAGCTATCTTTTTTTGATTTTTGCCCTACTTCTAGCAAAGCTATAGGATGTCCTCCATGTCCCATGAAACCCATAGCTTATACTTAGACCTACTGGAGACTCTCACCATTAAATCAAATACCTTACTCATGGGAGACTTTAATTTTTTCCTCTATACACTGAGAATCCTACACTATCCTAAATTTGAAGGTGCAGAGATTCCAAGACTTTGTAAACACACATACCCTGGACCACTTAATGTACATACTACTAGAGGTTCAAACAAATTGGACCTGGTACTCACAAGTACAGAATTTCTCCCCCGGTCCCCACTGAAAATTGGCTCGTTCTAAGTCGGACTTTCCCAATTAACAAATGTTAAATAAAATAAAAAAAGTATGGGAGAGCACTACCCCCACCCCCCATGTTGGGTCGTCCCTGGTAAGGTCAGACTACAAAGCACTCTTCATCAAAAAAATAATCTATTCAGTAACCTCAAAACCCCAGCAAACCCTGTAATGGTTAAAAACTTCTCCAAGGCATAATACATTTTATTAAGTAATAACCTGCCAAAATTTCAAGCTCCCCAAACCCAGATTTTCCAGCAGCCTGTGTGAAATTATTGCATAGATGCTGCTATGCCTACCTGAAGTAAACACAAAACAAACTCAAAAAACTTACTACCCTGGTGGAATTCAAAATTAATCAGTTTGTACAATAAAAGAAAAAGAAAGTCATATGTAAAATTAGGTTCATAGGTTCATAGGTGTGTACTAGGCTAATGGCCCTGGGGCCTTTACAATCCTAGCCATAGGATTACCCTGGCATTATGCCACCTGACCTTGGTTCCCAGTGCCTCTGTCGAGTAGAGCCACTGGAGTTATCCCCAGAGTGAATTTTCTATTTCCTGTCCACCCATCAAGATTTCTCTTGAAGAGTGTCAGCGAGGTGCTCTGCTTGACATGTATGGGTAGTCTATTCCACAGCATGGGCAGTCTCTGGGTTATGAACCTGCCCCTCCAGTACGTTCTGTTGATTGTGGTAATGAAGTTGAGGTCTCTGGAGTGTGTGGTGCGGAGGGATTGGGATTTCTTTAGATGTAGCATTTCTAACAGAGCTGGGTCAGGCATGGCTTTGTAACTCAAGCAGAGATCACCTCTAAGTAGGTGATATGAGAAAGAGAATAGTTGGAGTTTTTTTTGTCTGTCCATATAAGACAAGTGTTTAGGGCCTAGGATCCTCTTTGTGAGGTACTTTTGCGGCCTCTCCAGTTGTTGTTGCAGGTGTCTAGTGAGGTATATGCCAAATAGGGCATTGTACTCAATGATTGGCCTAATGAGGGAAGAGTAGAGGGAGACAATGACCTCTTTCTTCCTGGATGCAAAACCCTTTGTAATGAGTTGTGCCACATAGAAGGACTTTCTGACCACAGTGGCAGTGTGGTGATCAAAAGAGAGGTTGCTGGAAACTTGTGTTTCCAGATCTCTTATAACAACTTCTGCATTCAGTAGACTACCATCAATGTGGCAATTCATGGGAACTGGGTTTTTCCCAAAGAGGATAACGACACATTTTTTGGCATTGAGCTGAAGGCCATGGTTCTGACACCAGTCATTGGTCTCAATGAGGCCATTCTGTAAGATGTCAACATCACTTGAGGAGTTAATAATAGCACCCAACTTGCAATAGTCTGTGAACTTAATCAGCCAGAGTCCCTTCATGTTAGCCTAGACTTCTAAGAAGTAGATACCAACAGGAGGGGACCCAGACCAATCCCTGTGGGACTCCACTCGTAACGGGTCAGCAGTCTGACTTGGAGTCAGCTACTTTCACACTGTGGGTTCTATCTGTGAGCCAGTTTGCAACTCACCTTGTGATATAGGGCTTGATGCCTAGCTTAGTGAGTTTTTCTATGATTCCTGAGTGGGGAATTGTATCAAAGGCCTTGGCCAGATCAAGGTAGGCTGTATGAACTACCTTGCCTTCATCCACCGCTCTGCTGACTGACTCAAAGTAGTTGACTAAGATGAGCAAGCATGATCTACCCTTCACAGAACCAAACTGTGTGGGATCCAGAGTTTGGAGATTCCATATATCCTTGTTTATTAGGTCCATGTTGATGCATTCCATAGCTTTGCATACCAGACTCATTAGGCTAATGGGTCGATAGTACCCAGGGCATGTAGTCACTCCTCTTTTGTGGAGAGGGACGACTGTAGTAGTGCGCCATTCACTAGGGGCAAAGCCTGAGGTGAGGCTGTGAATGAACAGGGCACACAGGTGAGGTACCAGTTCACTCTGTAGTTCATGCAGAATGCAACCAGGGATATTGTCAGGTCCCATAGAAGCTGTATCCTTGGCCTTTGATAGTGCTGTTTTAACCTGTGCAGCAGTAATACTGGGTGCCTGGCAATCTACTGGTATTGCGATTGGTCCTTTGGGGGAAGAGAGGGGTAAAGTTGGCACTGAATCTGCCGGCCAGTATATTGGCTATATCTGTTGGCTCGGTATGGGAGGTACCATTGTGCAGTAGCTCAAAGCAAATCTGGGTATTGCCGTGGAGATTATTTACATAACTATAGAAAGTCTTGTGGTTGTCTTTACTGTCTGCTGCAATTCTGTTTTCATAGCTAGCCTTAGAGGATTTGATGAGGCATCTCAACTTTTTGTTGAGGCTGATACAGGAGTTTTTTTTCCAGTCCTGGGACTTCACCATATTCCGCATCAGTTTCCTCATTCTGTTGTAGAGTTTGTTTATTGCAGCGGACCACCAGATTGGCTTCCTTTTTTGGAGGAGAGTGTCATGGTTCTATTGGGTATGGCGAGAGCCATGCATTTCTATACGTGACCATGCAGTGCATTGGTATATTTCAGCAGTCATGCAACTATTCTCCATTTGCATGGGTGCCGTGAAGTTAGCCACCTCTGTTTTAAGGTGCCTAGAGTTAGCATGGGAGAAGTTTTTCATGGTGGTTACCTTTGCAGGGGGTGGAGGGGGGGGGATGTGGATTTCCAAAGAGATTAGTTTATGGTCAGATCTTACCAGGGAGGAGCTAACTATTGGTGTAGAGCAACGGTCGCCCATGTTAGTAATGACCAGGTCAAGGATGTTGCTACCTCTAGAGGGGGTAAGAACGAGCTGGTCCAGGGTATTGTGAATTAATGAACTCCAGGAAACATTGGGCAAGTGTATTGGTACATGAGTAGTTTTCCCAATTAATGGAGGGGTAGTTGAAGTCACCTAGTATGAGAGTGTTAGGTTGGACCCTAATATTTTCCAGGGTGCTTAGGAATGTGGAGTGTGAGTCTTGTGACATGGTTGGATACCTATAGTAGGCTACAACCTGAATTGCTGTCTTACCCAGTGTTAGCTGCAGCTGAAGTATCTTTGATGCGTTATGATGGGCTACCAGTCTGGAGGTGTGCGCATCCTTTATGAATATGGAAACACCACCGCCTTTGGAGCTTCGGTCCAAGTTCTGGGACTGAAAGGTGTGGAAAGAGATATAGCCTGGTAGTGTAGGGGTGAATTCTGCTGCCTTGAACCAGGTCTCTGTTACACCACAAATGCCGATGTTCTCCATTTTAAGGAGTGCTTAGAGCAAGTGCATTTTGAGATTTAGACTTGTAGTGTTGAGCAGCATGACCCTTAGACTGCATCTGTTTGTAACTCTTATGGTGGTATTTGGTCTTTGAAATACTGCCTAAAAAAGGCACTATAGGGGTGGCAAGAGCCTTGGCCAGTATCTGGAAGCTCAGGAGTGACAGATGCAGGCCATCTCTGGCAAAGCATTGTTGTCTGTCAATCATGTCATTCCAGGCAGACAGATACTGGAACCCCTTAGAGTGACACCAGAAACTTAGCCATTTGCTGAAATCAATCATTTTCTGCTGTTACTGTGGTATCATTCTGGGTGATGGTAGGATGCTGCTCAGGGCTAGGGTCATACCCACCTGGGCCACATAATCCAACAGCTCCTCCATGTCTCTTTTCATGCAGTCCATGGAGATATATCTCAGGTCATTCACACCCACATGTACAATGAATGAGTCATATTTGCACCTGTTGTTGAGAGACCTGAGTGTGTGCGTTATGTGGCAGATCCTGGCACCTGACAGGCAGCTGACTGTTACTTTCTCCTTATTCAACCTAGTGAGTGGGACATCAGTGTGCCTCACTATCTAGTCACCTATGACTAGTGTGTTGGGCATGCTGTTTTGCCTTAGCGGCTTTAGTTGAGTGGCACACTGTTTAGGAGAGTTGTGTGTCTCGTGATTACTGTTGTGTTGTTGTGGTCGAGTCTGTTTCTGCCTTGGAGGTCTCTGCTGTTTAGGTAGATTTTTAATGAGAGTCTCCGCAAAAGTGGATGTGTGGTTTGTTTTTTTATGTGAAGGCAGTGCTGGTGTGTGTTCTGGAGGGCAATGTGGTCCATGTGGTGTGGTGCAAGTGTTGACCTTCTCCTCTTGACCAGCTATTCTGGTCTTGGCTGGAGAGTGCGTGGCTTCCAATTTGGATATATAAGTGCATCTCTCACAAGTCTGAGTGTTGGAAGGTAAGAGGAGAGGGTTGTCGGTGTACATGAGGCAGTTGCTACATTGCCTCAGGATGCCCAAGTTCACCAGTTTAATAGGAGAAAGCACAGGGAAATGACCTTTAGACATGCCTGGAGAGGTGGGCATTAATAATAATTACTGGAGGTGTTTCCTTGTAGAACGCTTGATGCTGATAGCACTTTTGTGTTCTACAATAATTGCTAGAAAAAGTCTAGTAAAGTGCTAGACTAATAAGCTAGTAAAAGTGCAGGAGAGGAGAGAACTTGCAGATCTAAGGGAAAAATTGAAGATCAGACTTTGGCACCACTCAGAAGCTTACAGCAAATCTGTATCTGGTCTAGACCAGTTACAGGAAAGGTGGAAAAAGAGCAAATGCGGGCTTTTAGACCAGAAAGTTGAAAGAGATGGAAAACTGCTCAAACTGCCAATAAATTGCAATTTCTGGGCCAGAAACCACTCTTGTGGTAGATAGGATACTAGTGCTTACCACTCTCACTGATAAGCTAGATGGCTTCCCTCCAAAACAGAAAGGCTTGCGGGGCTTAGAAGCTTACAAACAGTCCTGGATAGAGCAAATTTAAATCTGGACTAGACTAGTTACAGGAAAGGCAGGAAACAAGCTTAGAATTTTTTTTTTTTTGCAATTAAATAAACAAATGACTAAAACAAGTGCAGAAGGCAGTAAATTAGGAGGCTACTAATAAGCAGTAATAAGTGCAGATTAAGAGCAACTGAACAGATAAGAGCACACAGAACAGCAAACTAAGACAGTTACAGTAAGAACAGTTGAATAAAGTATAATTTTTTTGAGGGGGGGCAGAACAGGATTAAGAGGCTACAGGGGTTGTCCTTCCCAAATGCTCTCTCTGTGTACAGTAGATAGAGCTGAAGAGATGGGACTAGTAGGAGTGTCTGAAATCAAAATATGATCTCAGTGTACTCAGCTGAGTCAGCAAATGAGATGGGCCCAGAAGGAGTGTCCAAACAGAAATTTGCAAGAGGGATGTGCAATTTCAAAGCCACCAAGATGGAAGGAAGGAATTATTTCAAAGAGTGTGCTTAGGAAGTGTAACACCAAAAAAGAAAAATAAATCTCTCTCATCAAACTTAATGGACAACTAAAATGACCAATTAGGCCAAATAAATCAAAATTTGAGGTAAAAATAGTTTCTCAGGCCAAGGACAAGTCCTTCTTCAGCTATGTTCGAAAGCTTAAAAGCAGTACATAACAATGTGTCAAACTATTGGTAAATGGAGCCATGTTCACAGAACCAGGAGATATAAAAAATCTTCTGGCTGACAAATTCAGTTCCAAATTTAATCCCCACTCCCACTCCCCCAGAAAATAACATCTACCACAATCCCTCCAAATATCAGTAGGGAGCAGGTCCTAGCTGCACTCTCTAAGGCCATGAACACAGTTTTGATGGGCCTCAATAATATCCCAGGATACCTCCTAAATAATCTGAAATATGGCCTGTTGGGGTCACTGACATCACTATTCAACCATAGCCTCTGCATAGACTTTATGTTACAGAAATGGAAGACTGCAACAGTTGTCCCAGTGCACAAGGGGTGACCATCAATAGATCTTGAGAACTACAGACTCATTAGTCTGAGTAGTGTCATATGCAAAGTCATGGAAAGAATTATTATGGAAATGATTAACAATGACATAAGAAACATTCAGACACTGGACCCAATGTGGTTTGGTTTCTATAAAGGCAGGTCATGCCTGCTTAACCTGGTGGACTTGTTTTAGATCACCAAGACAGTGGATGAGGGCAAAACAGTGCATACTGCCTATTTTGACAACTAAGGCATTTGATACAAAACCCCACTTAGGCATTGTAATCAATTTCATGTGATTAGATATAAACCCTTATGTAACTCTCTTGATAGTGAGCTGGCTCACAGACAGGAACCAGGAAGCTAAGACTAGAGAGACCACCTCCACAAAGAGGCTAGTCACCAGTAGAGTCCCTCAGGGCTCTGTACAAGGTCCTCTAAACCTTTGGATATGTGCGTGTACAGCTACAGCAAAGCACAGTAGTTTATTTATTTATCTCTGTGATATAGTAGTCAATACAAATAACAGCATTGGACTAGATAATTTTAATCACCTCCTAAAAATAATTGATTTGTATGCTTTGCATTGTATTTACCATCTCTAGTATCTACATGAATTCTAGTACAGAGTTTTGTAGAATGATAGCTTCACTTATTTAAACTGGTGATAACATAAGAATGATATACGCTATATAAGGTGCATGGAACATTAACAGTCTGTGTTCATTAAAAGACTGCAAGGTATTCAATCTGCATGTATTTCTTCTGACATCTTTAGCTAGTCAAAGGATGTACCTCTGAAGTTAGACAGTCAGTATCTTAACTATTAGTGATTCGCTTATGCTACATGTACCCTTTTATATGCATTTCTGTGAATTTATTTGGAGGAATATTAAACTACATGTACCCTTTTATATGCATTTCTGTGAATTTATTTGGAGGAATATTAAAAAATAGTGATAAAATATTGTGATGATATAGAAGGGAATCTACTACACTGTCTGCAGCAGTCTTGTAAACTCACTAGTTTTGTGGACACATTCCTCCTTTGCAAAGGGCTAAGTTATAGATGCCCTAATTTTATGAGCCATGGGATTTTCTCAATGCCTTTTGCTAATGGTAGTAACATGGGCTGATATGAGATAAAAGGAAATCCAAAAACAGGCAAAGTCCACTGCAGTTTTTGATAAGATGAGTTCTAAACTGCAGTTTTTGGCTATTAAGGGGAAAAAGGTAGAAATATTACTGCTACAACATTAATACAACTACTAGAGCTTTTATTACTATGATTACTACATAGTTAAGTTTCTTACACTCTTACCTCTATCACTATTGTTACTAGAGAGATAAAGAACATTATAATTATAAATATAATACTGCTCAGCTTTCTAATGTTAAACTATAAACAAACTGAAGGCCATTACTGAAGAAGATGTCATATTAATATAATTTTTATTATTAGATATCTTTTTCAGTCCTGTACCACCTACATATCAGAATTTTCATGGGTATTGGTCAAAATAAAAGATGGAAACAGTGGCGCGACATAGAAATATCTAACATTTTGATATCATATGTGTACATATGTGAATGATTTAGTATTCAATTGACAGCTTTTTCTGAGTACTAGTGAATGTGACACCAAAGCTTTACATTATGTGTTGTAAGATAGACAGATTGTTTCATTAGTGTCATCTCATGTACATGACTGTATATTAATTTTTGCACTGTATCATGTTTTTTGTATCACAAAGCTATCAATCAGGATAACAAGTGCTTGTAAGAGTCTAATTTTGAGCCTTTTTTCATACAAGAACTTGGCCTCTGTCAAATGTTTAGTGGGATTACAAAAATGTTTTACAGATAATTCAGCCTGTTTGGAAGCCTACTGCAATAAATCACTTATAGAGGAGGGAGAACTCAAGTTCAACTCTTTTTATGTAATTTTACTTTTTTATTAAGGACTAACTTATTATTATACAAACTAAATGTTCTCATGAGTGCTTTCAAATCTGCTGATGTACTTGTAAATACAAGTTGATGGTTTGGGGAGGGAATTAAGCTAATGACCTGGAAGAGAAATAAATAAAACTTTTTAAGTGAAGAATAAATCACTCTTACTTCATACTCTTGGTGTACCTCCTACTTTATCCGTCTGCAAAGGACATGGCAAGTAGGAGAACTGTTTGAAAGTTCAAGTCCCACCCCCACCATGGATTTTGCATTTGCATGTCATATTAGGTTCTTTTTTAACCAGCTTAGGGAGGAATTTCATTTGTAGCTGTCAATCAGAAGTAAACATATTACATTTAATTTATAAATTCTGCTAGACTAGGCATAAATACCAGTCCCTGTAAGGAGCCTCATCATATATTTCTTCAGGAGTTGCTCCAAGGAAAAGAACTGTATGCACTTTTAATTATTTTGCTAATTTCTGTGTGTGTATTCTACAAACAAAAATATACTGATGTTAGATAACTTGAAGTAAGTATTTTATATGTAGTTGCATTTTTGATGCAATTCTATGTCAGAAAAGAAATCACAGTTTTATTGACAAAGTGGATTTGTATTCTTTAAATTTCATTTTTTTTACTTGAATTGCCATCTTATTTTATCACTTAGCATATAAGTAAGCAAGACTTAAAAGCAGCCCTACTTTACTCTCTGTACATTTGTTTCATAGAGCAGCACAGATTAACACATAAAGGCACAGTGAGCTGCCTTGTTAATGGAATAGCACAAAAAATGCTGTGTGGAGTTCTGTCCTGTGAATGTGGATGCTTATGGTCATTCATATGTTCCTGCATCTCTGTGAAGGAAAGGTCTTTATTTCAGAAACATTAGAATTCGCTGACTCAATGACAGAGGAATTGAGACCTACATATAACTAAAATGACTCTGGTCCAATTAATAGCATTGGCAGAGGATTAAGAGTTAGATGGGGATGGGGGGAGTAAGAATGAAGAGGTGGTGTTTGCTCAGACATTTTGAAAGGAGTTTGAGGACTGTCTCACAGATGCATCTCTTGCTAATGTATGACCTGTGGAGACCAGAGGCCTAGAAAAAGCTGTCTTTTTATTGCGGGTGGGGTAAAGCAGCTTGAAAGGGGTGAGGTTATGTCAGTCTTGGCATCAAGGGATTTCATCTTACTGCACCACTCCATGTCCAAAGCTATTTTTGTTTTCTGGGTCAGGTTCTGACATTCCCTAAGCAGAAGCTATGGTAATTACTATGCCAGCAAATGTGTAATTCATAAACAGATATGAGACACTCAGAGACGTAGGTGCAGCTTTTTTGCCTTACCCACAAGATCAAAGACCAGACCCCCCCAACCACATGACCAGCATTAACAAGTTACTTCTGATTTCCTTTTTCTTTATTCATTATAAGTGCCAAGACCCCTCCCACCTAACATGGCCCATACAGACAAGTTACTTCAAACATCTTAAAAGTAAACCTCATTCTTTTTGTTAGAAGAAAAAATATATACAGCTTGGAAATTAGATTTTGTAGTTCTGACTTTCTGATTTCACTCCTCTGGCAAAACATTTCTTTAGCAGCTACAACACCCAAACTTCTCAGACACTGTATCTGATTATTTTGAATGAGATTTGTGCATTCTTAATAAGGAATCTGTAGTGAATGCTTTTGATTTCCTCTATGCAGCTGTAAATTATCACCTTAAACTGTTATAATATTGAACCTTGATGACAAGAGATATGACACCCATTTTGATCAAGTGTCAGTCTTAGTCTTTTTCCTTTCCAGAGAATTCATAAATTTTTTTTTGCCTTTTTCTGAGAAGTCCTGATCTCTGGAGGCAGCAGTTGAAAAGGAAACAGAAACGTATTTGTTTACCTTTTTTTCTGTTAATATATGTGATAGAAATAGTATTTTTAACCATAGTGATGTTTTTCTAGTCATAATATAAATGAATGTCCGTACTATTGGATGCATTGCATTTATCTGGTGATGTTTTTCTCAGTCTGTATAATACATTCTATTTTTCTATTTGATCATCGTATTTTGGAGTTGGAATCTTACATCAAAACTCATAGGCCTGTGGAAATACTTTGAACTCTTGAATTCTATGTTGTGGTCTTTTATGTGATATAATTTACACAGGAAATCCATGCATTGCAAACACTGAACAAAGGGTAGGGCACAGGTAGTTTCTGCCTCATGTACAAACTATTAGAGGATGCAATCAACACTGTAGAATACATTTCAAACTATCCATTCACATCAGCTGTGTGATTGATTGATTGATTGATTGATTGATTGATTGATTGATTGAGTGCTGTTGCTGAGTACAAGTGCTGATAATCACTTAAACAGCTGAGTACATGGGCAGTGTAAATGACATAAACGATTGTCTTCAGTGTGTACATGTGTTAGTAACTGCAGCAAAGACTTTGTCATCAACTATGCCAGAATGATTTGTTATTCTTTTTGAGGGAGATGTAAACTAGAAGATGACCCAGGGTGCCATTTGCTTAGCTGTAACTCTGCAGCCCTGATCCTGATTATGATTATTGCAGTAGTTGTATTATATGAGTCATATTGTCTCTTGCTGTTTTTAATAAATAAATGTTCACAGATGCCAGAGCAACTCAGCTCTGACCTCAATCATGATGATGATAAGACAGTTTCATGACCTATTACTTCTTTCTGATATTTTTTTTTTTTGCATATCATAAAGCTCATAGTTTTGCACCATGATTTCAGTTTGTGTCATCTAGTTGCGGTACCACATTATACCTTCATTTCTCTCTAGACACATAGACATCCCCATTTAAGATGTATAGATTTCTCACAGCAAATAGTTTCTCAACTGACATGGAGTGATTATTTTCTCACCCTTAAATGAAGTTGAAGTCAGACTAACTTTCTCCTGAATGCTCAGTATGGTTTAAGCAAGGAATATAAATGCATTGTATTGGCTGTCCATCATGCCTTTATAGTGTCTTTCAGTAGTTTCATTTCTGTATCTCTTCTTGTTACTCTTTTGAGTTTTGCAGCTTCTCAGAGGCCACTAGAATTTGTGACAGTATCCATAGGACTTTCCAAGTTGTCCTCTAGCAAATCTTCCTTACATTTTGTCACATAAACTTAAATAAGCGTGTCAGGATTATGCACTAGTCTTTCCAGTTGGAATAAACTTCATCATCCTAACTCTGTAATGATAGCTGCTTTGCAATGGTGTGTGATCAATCAAAACTTCAATATTTTACATTTGCAAACAGCCTTGGAAGTTTTGAGAAATAATAATAATGCCCAACCTTTCTATTTTAGTCTGTACATATCGGGTTTGTTCATCAGTTAGAACTCTCTGTGCAATGGAAATACATCTAATTTATTGCAATAATACTTTTTCTAGCCCTTTTTGACTTACAGTCACTTAAAACATTGTAGACATTTAAGTTTCAAAAGAGCTGAGATAAGGTGTAGTGTTTACCTCTTTCATTAATAGCTGAAGGATTTTATTGCAGTAGTTGTATTATATGAGTCATATTGTCTCTTGCTGTTTTGAATAAATAAATGTTCACAGATGCCAGAGCAACTCAGCTCTGACCTCAATCATGATGATGATAAGACAGTTTCATGACCTATTACTTCTTTCTGATATTTTTTTTTTTGCATATCATAAAGCTCATAGTTTTGCACCATGATTTCAGTTTGTGTCATCTAGTTGCGGTACCACATTATACCTTCATTTCTCTCTAGACACATAGACATCCCCATTTAAGATGTATAGATTTCTCACAGCAAATAGTTTCTCAACTGACATGGAGTGATTATTTTCTCACCCTTAAATGAAGTTGAAGTCAGACTAACTTTCTCCTGAATGCTCAGTATGGTTTAAGCAAGGAATATAAATGCATTGTATTGGCTGTCCATCATGCCTTTATAGTGTCTTTCAGTAGTTTCATTTCTGTATCTCTTCTTGTTACTCTTTTGAGTTTTGCAGCTTCTCAGAGGCCACTAGAATTTGTGACAGTATCCATAGGACTTTCCAAGTTGTCCTCTAGCAAATCTTCCTTACATTTTGTCACATAAACTTAAATAAGCGTGTCAGGATTATGCACTAGTCTTTCCAGTTGGAATAAACTTCATCATCCTAACTCTGTAATGATAGCTGCTTTGCAATGGTGTGTGATCAATCAAAACTTCAATATTTTACATTTGCAAACAGCCTTGGAAGTTTTGAGAAATAATAATAATGCCCAACCTTTCTATTTTAGTCTGTACATATCGGGTTTGTTCATCAGTTAGAACTCTCTGTGCAAAGGAAATACATCTAATTTATTGCAATAATACTTTTTCTAGCCCTTTTTGACTTACAGTCACTTAAAACATTGTAGACATTTAAGTTTCAAAAGAGCTGAGATAAGGTGTAGTGTTTACCTCTTTCATTAATAGCTGAAGGATTTTATATTGTTCTTCTGACCAATTCCAGTCAATATCTTGCCCCATTATTTTTAACAAAGTTGCCATTATATCTGATAAGTGAGGTAAATACTGTTAAATGTACTCTGCCACCCTCAGTAACCATATCAGTGGCAGTTTGTCAGTTGGAGTTTGAATGTTTACACAGGCATATACTTTATCAGAGTCTGACTGTAATCCATGAATAATTAGAAAGTGTCCCATGCATTTCTCCATTTTACAATTTAACCTCTTCAGTTTCAACCCTTACAATATTACTCTGACTAGTAGCTTAATTATTCTAATGTCACGCTTTTAAGTAGTAACACATACTGAAATGTTATCAATGATATTGACAATATCTTTTAGGCCTTCAATCATATCATCTACAGCACATTGTAAAATTTCTAAAGCTTATAAAATGCAAATAGCAGTCTCAGAAATGCCTGTCCTTCCAATCATGCATTGAAGACACACAGCTTAAAACTTCATTCACCAAGTTAAATTTGTCATACCCTTGATTAGTACCCAGGACTGAGAAATAGCTTTGCATTACATATAGTGGTAAACAATTCTTCTGTTTTCTGTAAGAAATAATTTACTTTTAGGATCTGTGTATTTAGATCAGATGGGTCTCTGTAAATCCTGCTCCTTTACCTGCTTCACCAAAATTCAGGAGACGGTTAACCCATTTAGTAGGGTCATGTTATGTATGCATCACTCCCACTCCCAGTAATTTTATTATTACAACTTGTTTTTGCAGCTTTTCTCTAAGAACAATAGGCTCTCTGCATTGAGCACGTATCACTACCCAGCTGTGGGTGACAGCTTGGTGCAATACTCAGATTGTATGCATCTTACACCTGCAGGCAAATCATAGTAATTCTACAGCATATAAGGTTAACTTCAAAACTCTGCTTTTCATTCTTCTTAATTTGCAATGGCATTAATACGATGAATGATTTCTTCAGTCTTTTTCCCCATAGGAAATGTACCAGAAAAGTTATTAAAAGCTGTATAATTTCACTTGTTATGTCCTTTAGTCACATTATTACTCCATTCTATCTGTCACTGTATTAGTTTGGACTTACCACTGTTCATGCTTGTGTTTGTACAGTCACTGTGCACATTTTGGCTGCCTCTAAGCACATGTGAATGATCATCTCACACAACAGATTACTTTTTTAAAAATACTTTTATTGAATTATCACTTGTGACATAGGCACATTTACATTTATATACAAGTAATCACACTGTATCAACAAGTTCACATTTATAAACATTATACTTCACATATATTGCACTATATCATGTAGCCTAAGCAACGTTACATAAATTATTCAATTCCTGCCTTTTTTTTAATAAGAATCATCTTTATTAAACCATCACTTATGACATAGGCAATTATACATTATTATAAATAAAAACAAACCACACTGACACAATCCTGATTGCAAGCATTTTAGATCACAAACCATACTGACACACTCCTAGTTGCAAACATTAAACATCACTAATAATCTACCCAATCATTTCAGCCAAACATTACATAGCTTAAGTTGTGCCTTCTTTTAAACCTCAGTTCTCCCCTGTATGCATTGTTCCCACAATTCCAATTTTTTCCAATGTAGTTTGCTCATACCCTTTACTAAAGATCTCAATTCCAGTTGTTTTATCTCTGTTACTATATTCACTGCTTCTAGTATAGTTGATTTAGATTTTGGTTTCCATTTTCTAGTAATTGCTTTTTTGGCAGCCACCATAATAAGACACATCAAGGCCTCACCATGTTTAAGCAATTCCGATTCTGCATCATAGCTCAAAACAATCATCTCTCTCATTACACCAATCTGCCAACCCAGCATCTCCAACTGTACATCCCACCGGGAATAATTAAAGTCTGCCAGCTCATCACAACCCCAGAAAATATGTTCCCAATTACCTCTTTCTTCCCCACCACACCTCTAACACTTGCTGTCTACCTGAGGAAAAATTCTCTGGAGTCTACTTGGGGTATAAAAAAATCTGTGTAAACATTTCCAAGCACAAATCCTAAACCTTCTATATTCTGTTGCATATTTGGGAGGCATACATATATCCTTCCATTGTTAATCTGTGAATTGCTCGTCCATTCTCTCTTCCCAATCCTTTCTAACCTCCTTTGATTGAATCTTATAATTATCATGCAATATTTTATATGCTCTACTAATTATTCCTTTTTTAATGGCAACTTCTGTTCTAGATTCTACTAAAAACTCTACCAGTGCTGGTCATTTGATTAAGACCCTCCATATTTCTTTCTCGTTGCCTGCACTCTGATATCAATCCTCGATATGGAAGGTAATGTCTAACCTGCAGTCCAAATAAATTCTTGGCATTTTCCCATTCTATCATCTTTCCCTCTGTAGTTATTTGCTCCCAACACCTTGGTTCCTTTGCCAGTTTTCTCCAATAAATTCCATCTCCCTCTTGCCTATTGTCTATATCCCTAATTGTGGGGATCCCTATTGGCAGACTCTCTTTTCTCTATTCTTGTATTGGCTTATTTCTTAAGATACTTTCTGCTAATTTAGGTATAGTATTCTGTATGATTATTGTTATTTTCCTTAAAGACCTGCATCCAAAATCCCAGTCTTTCCTTGTTTTTTGAGCTTTCCCCCTCTTTCATCATCTCTTTTGATGCACTATTTAACAGACCTTGCTAATTTTGTCTGAAGTCAGCACTTATAGTCAAAATTAAAAGCCTTGTTGCCTGGATTCTTTTGCTCATGGACACAGATACACATGGATTATTGACAAGTATTTTTAGTTGCTGTACGTGAGGTTGAAAAGCTGCTAACTGGAAAATAATCTTATGCACTTTATTCTTGTACAGACAGCTTTATCATATTTAAGCCCTAGGCCACAATTTATGCCTTTTGTGAAAAGAAGCAGATATGCAACCTTACATAACTTGCAATTTCAAGCTACACTTCTGAATGTAAACTCAGACATGAGAAACCTGCTGTTTGTCAACTCCAGCTACAGAGATGCTCAAAATGTTGTCGCAGGAAAATTGTCATTACTGTTTATTGAATTAAGGGAAATATGCACTAACATGGTCACACACTGAGTTCAGTGCTTCACTCACAGAAGATGAAGAAGGTAATTTTGACATTTCATTTTTACCTCTTCCCTTTTCTCTAAGATCATACAACCATGAAAATGGTGTATATAGAGATCAAGGGGTATATTATGTAAGAGGGCAGAGGAGGTTCTCCCTAAATATGTATGTTTTTGTGGGTGCGTTTTGTAACTCTTGTCATTTGCTAAAGAATACTTTGGGTGGTATTCACAGCTGCTTGCACAAATGTGATCAGGGTACTTCTGATGCTTAGAAATGAGCATAGCAAAGGTGCAATTCATAAAGGCCATTTACACTAAGCTCAAGGCCTGAAAAATAATGAGAAATACACATGAAAACTGTTGTAAAGTGAAATATGCTTATCAGGCGGTTTTGCGATTCATACTCCAACATCCCTGCAATTTGCAAACTTATTTTCCTAAGTATGCACAAGCACTTCACTGGCCCACAAATTAATTATTTCTCCAAGCAATCCCTTCATTAGTTTGTATTAAGTACGCACAAGCACTAAAATGAAACAATAAATTATTTTGCACAGCAATCACTTCAGCAGCCTGACCATGTATGCATAAGCACTTCCCTAACACACAAATGAGTTATTTCCCCCAGTGACTCATTCATTACCAGTTCCTAGTATGTACAAGGAGTAAAATAAAGTAGTCACCCAAGTGACCCCTTCAGTAACATGCCCCAGTATGCACAAGCACCAAAATGAAGCATTCATCCAAGTGACCCTTCAGTAACATGCCCCAGTATGTGCAACCACTGAAATGAAACATTAACCCAAGCAACCCCTTCAATAACATGCCCCAGTATGCACAAGCACTAAAATGAAACATTCACCCAAGTGACCCCTTCAGTAACATGCCCCAGTATGCACAAGCACCAAAATGAAGCATTCATCCAAGTGACCCTTCAGTAACATGCCCCAGTATGTGCAACCACTGAAATGAAACATTAACCCAAGCAAACCCTTCAATAACATGCCCCAGTATGCACAAGCACTAAAATGAAACATTCACCCAAGTGACCTCTTCACTAACATTGCCCTACTATTCACAAGTCCCAAAATGAAACATTCACCCAAGCAACCCCTTCAGTAACATACCCTACTATTCACAAAAATGAAACATTCACCCAAGTGACCCCTTCAGTAACATTGCCCTACTATTCACAAGCCCCAAAATGAAACATTCACCCAAGTTACCCCTTCAGTAACATGCCCTGTAATTTACAAGTCCCAAAATGAAACATTCACCCAAGCAACCCCTTCAGTAACATACCCTACTATTCACAAAAATGAAACATTCACCCACGTGACCCCTTAAGTAACATTGCCCTACTATTCACAAGCCCCAAAATGAAACATTCACCCAAGTTACCCCTTCAATAACATGCCCCAGTATGCACAAGCACTAAAATGAAACATTCACCCAAGTTACCCCTTCAGTAACATGCCCTACAATTCACAAGTCCTAAAATGAAACATTCACCCAAGCAACCCCTTCAGTAACATACCCTACTATTCACAAAAATGAAACATTCACCCAAGTGACCCCTTCAGTAACATTGCCCTACTATTCACAAGCCCCAAAATGAAACATTCACCCAAGTTACCCCTTCAGTAACATGCCCTACAATTCACAAGTCCCAAAATGAAACATTCACCCAGGCAACCCCTTCAGTAACATACCCTACTATTCACAAAAATGAAACATTCACCCAAGTGACCCCTTCAGTAACATTGCCCTACTATTCACAAGCCCCAAAATGAAACATTCACCCAAGTTACCCCTTCAGTAACATGCCCTATGATTCACAAGTCCCAAAATGAAACATTCACCCAAGCAACCCCTTCAGTAACATACCCTACTATTCACAAAAATGAAACATTCACCCAAGTGACCCCTTAAGTAACATTGCCCTACTATTCACAAGCCCCAAAATGAAACATTCACCCAAGTGACCCCTTCAGTAACATTGCCCTACTATTCACAAGCCCCAAAATGAAACATTCACCCAAGTTACCCCTTCAGTAACATGCCCTATGATTCACAAGTCCCAAAATGAAACATTCACCCAAGCAACCCCTTCAGTAACATACCCTACGATTCACAAAAATGAAACATTCACCCAAGCAACCCCTTCAGTACATGCCCCAGTATGCACAAGCACCAAAATGAAGCATTCATCTAAGTGACCCTTCATTAACATGCCCTATGATTCACAAGTCCCAAAATGAAACATTCACCCAAGTTACCCCTTCAGTAACATGCCCTACGATTCACAAAAATGAAAATTCACCCAAGTGACCCCTTCAGTAAGTATGCACAAGCACTGAAATAAAATATTTACTAAGCAACACCTTTAGTAATATGTTCAGTTATGCACCAGCACTGAAATCAAACATTCACCCAAGCGACCCTTTAGGTAATATGTCCAGGTATGCAACAGCACTACAATGAAACATGTCCAGGTATGCACAATCACTGAAATGAAACATTTCCCCAAGTGACCACTTCAGTAAAATGTTCAGATATGCACAAATACCAAAATAAAACATTTCTCCAAGTGAACCCTCAAGGAAAAATGCCCAGGTATGCAGAAGCACTGACTCAGCTCCCCTCGCATCTCCATATTCTGAATGAAACCTGCTGCTTTATGGTGTAACTTCATTGTGATTTACACACTTTGTATGCAAATGAGTTCATTACAGATTGATGTCTATGAAATGAACTCATGTGCATATGTGTAATCCTCCTTAACAGCATAGTAGCTGTCCCCCTGTTGCTTATGCATTAATCATGCTGCACATTTGTAATGGGGGGTGTTCACAAAATGTCACCTGCATTAACATAGTCATCCCAACAGTCCAGTATTTGCAGAACCTCATAGTGCTGCTCTTTGTGGATCGCCACTATGAAAATGTAAAGCCTGAGATTGTGAATACCACACTTTGTTTTATGTTTCAGAGGTTAGTGATTTTACCCAGTAAATTCCTCATATATTATATTACCCCTGTGCCAGGATCAAGCTTAAACACAACAGATACATTATTTGTATACAACTTTTCTACCCAAGATTATTGAAAAATGTCTTGCATTCCTTTTGCTAAGCTATCAGGCTTCTTGTCACACACACATCTGTTTTATCTATTTTATCTCTGCCTTTTAGTTGAACAATATCTTCACACTGAATTTGCATTGCATTTTTAATCATTTTTAACTTTGTATCATTTATTAGTCTTCAGATCATTAATATTCAGATTGTGACTTTTTTCTTTTAAATAACATTATTGGATAATGGCTAACTGCCATATGCCAAAAATGTCTTTTTCTTTATATTGCCTATTTTCTTGCTTAAACCCACAGAGACACCATATTTGTTTCTTACCTACTTGTTTCTTTTCAGGTGCCATCTTGGATAACAGGCTATGAAACTAAATGCTGACTGTTTCATTTTTATTTTTATCATCTTTATAACATGTAAACATTATTCTTATTCGCAGATATAGTATTTAATTCAATACTTTGCAATGAAAGACTGATGATTTGAGTTACAGTCAGCCTTACATCTTTATTTTGTTGACTGTATAGAGCCCTTTCATTTCTGATTGCTACGTACATAGTCAGTCTAATCTTGGTATTAACTATTTAGTGATATACATTTAGAAAGCCACCCATTAGGCTTTTGAAAAAGAATGTCTATGTTCCAGTTTATGTTGAACTCCAAGGTCAGACTTGCCCTATATTTCAGATGAACTTTGATTATCAACCTTAGTTCTCCGATCACATATCATGAATGCAATACCTTTTTAAGTCTTATTTCCAGAAGGTGCTACAGATCTTCATTAAACTAGTCAAATTCCTTTTTTATTTCTTTTTCAAGATAAACTGTTCAATTTCTCTTCCTCGGTATCTGTAATTGGACATAAAGTTTTGAATTAAATTAAACTAGGGGAGCCTCTTTGCCAACTAGATATGAGTTCAACAATATTCCAAGTGAATACATACTAGACATAAAGAATAAACTGAGGAAATTAAACACGATTAATACTGTGCCTAAAGAAGAGTCTGATAATAAAGGTGAAGGTAGAAACATGAAAGGTGGCTTGTTCCCCAGCATCAATAAAACTAAAATTATATCATCTATTTATATTAGTTATTTGGAATGAAGTGGAGGCAGTGACATGTTTTAAATTCCTGTGTTTAAATAGCTCTAGAGATAGTTATTGCAGCCATTAAGTTAAAAGATATTTGTTTCTTGGAAAGAAAGCTATCAGAAATCTTGGTAAGATTTTAAAGAGCAAAGATCACATTTTCAACAAACATCTATCAAGTCAAAGTTGTGGTTTATCTGGCAATTACATATGGCTAAGAGTACTGGGCTAAAGGTAAGGCTAAGTGCTGGAAACTGTTCAGGAAAAATCACTGTTTTTGAGCTGCTATTTGGAACTTTTCAGAATACTGTTGACTGTTAGATGATCAAACCACACAATATTTATGGAAACAAAGCTAGACCATGGGATTCAATAAACTCTGTATAGGCTTCGCCTACATGAAGTCTACATGTTAGTGTGTCAGTGCATGGCATACATCAGAGTGCAATACATAGTAATGTGGGTGATGTGCCTAAGCTAGGTTTCGTGGCTCACAGCAGTGTTTCTGGCCATGAACCCTTTCAAGCGAACAGGGATGGCAATTTCGTGCAAGGCAGAGCATTTACAGTGCGAGAATTTCCTCAGAATGCCGCAATGATTACCCGTGCTCTACAAATAGCTATCGTTCTGTTAGTGCAACACATCTGCAAAGAGGCCAACTTAATGAAAGAACAAAGAACCGGTAATAGGGACATATTTGATATAGATGTCACATTGGAATGTGTTAGAATTTAACAGACTCAACCTCTTAGAATGAAAAATGTGAACAAAGTCATAAAAATGGATGAGAAAGGGCCAGAAATGGGTGCAAATGTTTAATATTGCACTTCCAAATTTAGGTAGTAGATTGAATATATAGATTGTACATTAGCATGAACTTTCTGAATAGCACGGAGTTTGAAATTCAAATGTCGATCATCAGTTCCTGACTACATTCTGCAATGAAATGCCAATGATTTGCCAAGAAAAAAAATGTTATGAGGAAAAGATCACAAATATGAGACAAAAATAGGAATTCTTGCAGATCAGGACAGTTGAGAGGTATGCACTCAAAT
Organism: Protopterus annectens; assembly: GCF_019279795.1. Classification (NCBI taxonomy): domain Eukaryota; kingdom Metazoa; phylum Chordata; order Ceratodontiformes; family Protopteridae; genus Protopterus; species Protopterus annectens. The sequence continues at coordinate 474,068,298 of NC_056725.1, read as the reverse complement.
GTATGTAATACTGAGTCACATCAGTCCAGAGAACATCCCAATGATATGGCAGAACGCCACATATTTGATAAGGAAAGCATCTGCACATCCTGGGAATATCCAGACTGTTGAGAGGTATGAATATAAAGTATATGGTCCAGACACAGTGCAGGACAGTGTATCTAATGTGCAGTGCATTGTGATAACCTATTCCTGGCATTATGTGCTGAAGCTGTGTTAATGATCAGTAACAGGACATGAAACTGTCATGTGAAATGATCACTCAGGGGAAGTGTGCATATTGAACAGGGACTCACAGATGAACTGTAGGAATGAACACAGGGAAAGAGTACTGGTGAAACTCCCACACATACAGCACAAGATGGCATGTCAATGGAACATGGTTATAGCAGCAACACCAAGCACATATCTATATGGTATAGTATGGACTGTACAGTGATTGTCTGTGTCTGTGACACAAGGTGACATAATAATGGGGAGAATGTGTGTTGGAGATAAGAATCGTTACATGAATAACACAGAGGACATCTGTCAGGGACCTGACATACAATTGGGGTAGGGTGCATATTGGGAAACTGCACAAACTGATATACCTAAATATGAGCTCACTCTCAGCAGATGTCTTCAGCAAGGTGGCCACAGGTAAAGGATCATGGCAAACATTACAAGAATAAACCACAATCATAGACGATATCAGAATAATACCACCACTAATCCCATGCCTCTGATATAACATATGTGATGTGACGTGATAAGAGATGAGCCTACACACACACACACACACACACACACACACACACACACACACACACACACACACACACACACACACACACACACACACAGTTGACAACTATTATGACACATCCACAGTCTATGAGGGTAACCACACACACTGTCCTGGTACTTTAATAGCTGTATGAGATGTTAGAAGGGATACTGATATACCTGTATGTGACAGTATGGGCAATACAGGCTAGTTGCCTTGTGTGCATGGCATATATCTTTGACACAATCCACAATGTTGTGAATGACATACATGCCATTAATGTTGTCAATGTATGCATTGTGTGAATAACCTCAACAAGAAGCACAAATACATCTAGTGTAACAACTTGACTGAATTTCCACACAATCAGACAGTCCTATATATTCCACAGAAAGAATACCAAGGTGTGGTCAATGAACTGTGAAAACACGCAGTGACAAAGGTGGTGCATTTCAGATGCACATCACTGGAAGATGTTTATGGAGGTACTTGAAGAAGGGTGCATTTTACACAGTTATTGGTGTGATGTAGGCTGACAACCATGAAGTTATTGTGGCCTCTGATATGCATGTCCTTCACATACCCAGTACTTGTGTTTCATACAAGGGCATTGTCAGCACAGTGACCACATGCAGGTGGATGCACCACTTACCCTCTACCCCAAGACACAGGTCTCATACTTATTGGTCTGATTATAGGGTGTGATGTCCACATTAAACTTGGATGGTGTCTGTTTCCTGATTCAACAAATCCCTTCATGTGTCTTGTCAATGCAGGTATTTTGTAATGGCTGTGATAGTAGTCTCTGGTATGTGCTGATATTGTCTGTATTATACTACTATCACAGCTGGAGTCAATGATTGCTCACATTCTGTAGTCTTTCAGGCAGCTGTTTGGATACAGCCTGTGTATGTCATCTGTGATGTCTATCACTTAACTAATGGGCAGGAAAGGTCCCAGCAGACACCCTTGATGTACCAACCCGATTACTGGACCTGAGATATATATATATAGCAAGTCACACATTTCAACATAGTGAGATGCCACATATGTCAAACACTGGTCTACCCATTTGGCAATATACTTGTTTATGGCCACATATGACAGTGCTGATTGAATACGTCAGTCTGATTTTGTGTCAGATTTCTTGACCTGTTAATGTTCCACAAGATGATATTGTCATCATGCATGTCCTCAATGAGGTCTTTGAGGACATCTATCAGATGTAATGGACCTGATGTAGCAGAAACAACTCACACAGGTCTGTTACACACCTGGTATATTACTAGAGTACATGTAGAAGAGGTCCATGATGACATGTTGGTCTACCTCACAATCGAGGAGAGCCAGGATGTCTCTACACATGCATGCATCAGGTGTTGCCTCCCCAACTTAGGTGGATGCATGTTGATGTGCACCCTTGTATGGGAACATAGGCCATGTGGAAGGTAAGTTGAACTGTGTATTCAAACATTTCAGGAAGGTGTATGTGCTGGGTCTCATCATAGGTAATCTGTGATGTTGTCACAGCACATGGATTCTGTATGATAGGCCTGGATGAAGGTAAGACCATGCATACGCCCTATTGTGATCTGGCCTAGGGTTTTGACACAATTACACACACACACACACACACACACACACACACACACACACACACACACACACACACATGTATCAGTCGAAAAAAAAGCTAGTGATTAAACCTTACGACAGTTGATGGGTAAACAATTGGCTCATTGACAGAACACATCATGTGAAAGTTGTTGAATCAACCTGTACCAATAGTACTATCACCATTGTCAAACCCCAGGGATCTGTGCTTGGACCTTCACTGTTAGAAGTGTATTTCTTGACAGTTAAAGCTAAAGTATATGGCCTTTGGCTTACCAAGATTGCTAATTCTTGCACATTGTGTGCAATCATTGAGTCCATCAATGGTGGTAGTATAGTACAGTAGGAGCTAACACACAACTGAATGGTAACAAAGGCACATGATGTACAAATAAATGCAGAAATCTATGTTTGTAATGCTGCCCATGTGAAAAGTGGAAGTCCATGTTGATCACAGCACTGACAACAGTCCTGCTATGTAGAAACCCAGTGATGCAAGCACTGTAAACACATTTATTTAGCAATCTGAACTTTCAGCAAGTGTACACACTGCTATTGAATGCCTATGTTGTGCACATCATAAGTCACACCATCATATTCATATCTTAGGATTGTATGACAGCACTGTAGCAAACCTCATTACTGCACTAATAGAGTATAATGCTCATTTTTACATGTACCTCATCAGATACATGTAGCAGCTGGAGATACCACATGGCTTTCTCAGCAAGATAACACAGGGACTACACACCATGTCATGATGTATTTGGATAGATTTAAAGCCATGTCACTTTAAACTTAATTGTATAGGATGAGGTGACTTCTGCCTGGCTCCCAGACCAGTCTCTGACCCTACCATGGTGGGGGTACTGCATATGCAAAAATGTGATGTAGCTGATGACATCAGCAGTATCTGCTGAGAAGAAGATAACAGTGTCCCACATGCTGGTGTAAATTGCTCTTTGTAATGTCAAGCAACAGTTCGCACACACCTAGTTAACTGCAGTGAGAGTAGAAACCCTACCTAAGTACACAGCCTACAGAAGGCAGTACTTTACAAGTGCCACAACTCAAGTTTGACTTGGAATGCATCAGAGAAAACTTTATAGCTGATGACATCAGCAGTGTCTGTTGAGGAGAAGATAGCAGTGTCCCACATGCTGGTATAAAATGTTCTTTATAATGTCAAGCAACAGCTCAAACACACACACACCCAGCTGATTGCAATGAGAAAGAACCCTTACCCAATTACATGGACTACAGAACACAGTACTTAATGCAGGTGTCACAGCACAAGTCTGATTTACACAGGAGTGCAAGTGAACTTATAGTAGATGATATCAGCACCATTAAGTCTACTTTCATGTTGTGGAAAAATAATGGAGAAGGTAATATTTGATAATTTATTGTCAGAATTGGATAGGTTGAAACTTGAAACCATATATCAGCATGCATATGTTGAAAATAGATCTATCACCACCTGTAACATGATGTTCTATAACAAGATAATAACAGCTATGAATGAAAAATCGTGCTATAATGTAATTTATATAGATTTAATTCCAACATTTGACAGGGTTGTACACAAAACACTGATGAATAAATTAGTACAACTAGGTACTGATGTACTCTTGATAAGATGGACAGCTGCATGGTTTACAAATAGGACATGGCAAGTATCATAAACCAACTGAACAGGTGAAATCTTTTGTTAAAGTCAGGGTGTCCTACAGGGCTTTGACCTAGGTCCTTACTTGTTTAGATTGTATCTTTCAGACCTAACTTTTTCATCTGAGGTGCTCTACATTCTATATGCAAATTACCTGAAATTGGGTAAACTGATAACATGTGCCACAGATAAGGCATGTCTGCAAAATAACAACAACATTGACCATTTGGGTACAGGAGAATAATATGCTAATAAATGCATCAAAAACTAAACATATGAGACTTGGGAGACATAAATTGAAAGGTGAATATTTAATACAACACACAATGATTAAAACTGTAGACTCATTTAAGGACCTAGGTATATGGGTAGATCCAGCTATGAGTTGTCTAATTTTATCAACCATCGGTTAATGATAGTTATAGAACAATAGGTTGTATAAAAATATTTATAAAGTCTAGGAAATCAAATATGATGAAGTCATTGTTTGCTAGTTACATTAGACCCAAACTTGAGCATGGAATAACAATATGGAAACCCTATAAGAAAACAAGCATGAGTAAACTGGAAAGAGTACAGTGGAACTATACCAAGGGCATCCATGGGTGTGAAAATTTAAGTTATTATGAAAGACTAAAATTTCTGATCCTGTATAGTGTCTCTTATAGAGAGGTCTTATTCAGGTATATAGAGCATTTAGAGACAACTACCTCTGGCAATGTTTTGGTTTATCAAAAAGTACTAGAAAATCATCAGACAACCGAAATAGAAGATAATGGTCCAAATGGAGAGATGATATGTTAGCAAGCAAGGGGTAGTATTGCTAGAATTAAATTCATCCTCAAGTCTTGATGAGTACCTTCATGAGGTGGACCCTGTTTTTCACAAAATCTCACCAAGACAACACTGATATAAAGACTGTATTTATACAGCATATATCATGGACAGGAGTAGGTTAAAAATAAAAAAGAGAGCTAGTTGTACAAGACCTAGGATAACAAAGTGCCCAGTCCTGTTAGACACACTGGTGCCAAGACTGGAAAAGTTGACAGTGTAAAATCCTCCAAATATGGAACATTCCTACAATGGGACCAGGCCAGGCCCAGGGGGAGGATGGTCCCCCTGTTGTAGAAGGAAGTAGTAGTCTACAAAAATCACAAAAACTGATAGGCCAAAGAAGAGCCATAAAGGCAATAAAGTAGACTACTGAAGATAAGAAATAAATTATGCATTGTTACTATTATCCAAAAAGCCCCAAATTTCCAGAAACGAAATATACAAAACAATTAAGAGAGAAATTAGAGTAAAGAAAACTACTTCCAATGGAAAAACTGTCAGAAGCTTCAAATGAAAATCTGTGTTCCTTAAGAGAATGGATTTGTGAAAAACAGTACATAGATCAAGAAACTTTGATCTGTTTTGGAAAAGAGGCAACTGTGCAACTGCAAAAATATAAACAACAAAACCTAGAGATATTTGAAAAGTATAAAAAAGAAATATGGACATAGGAAAGAAAGAGAGATTTGATATGGTGTAATATTTATGCAAAGGAGAAATCCAAATTGATCAATATAAAGGAGGCAGCCCCAAAGATATCCAAAGAGAAATACAGGCAAAGGCATCCAGATATGGAAAATTTCACAATAAAAAATAATATCACAAAAATGGAATGTAGAAAAGAAGATTAGTAAAGTAGAAGTTAAAAAATAGAAGTTGAAGTTATGGAGTACCTGCAAAGTGAAGCATTTGGTCTAGAAGGTCTAACACAGGTTACATCACAGCATGATAGAGCGAGTCCCCAAAGTAAGGAGAAGCAGGAAGATCAGGACAGATATGAAGAAGAAATATGGACATGGGAAAGAAAAAAAGATTTAGTACGGTGTAATATTTATGCAAAGGAGAAAGCAAAACTAACCAATAAAAAGAGAGCAGCACCAAAGATATTTGAAGAGAAATACAGGCAAAGGAATCTGGACATGGAAACCTTTACAATACTAAAAATAAGAAGGCAAAGAGGAAAAGTCAAAAAGGGGATTACTAATAGAGAATTTAAAGAAGTAGAAATTGAGGTTATGGAGTACTTATGATGTGAAGGACTGAGTGTAGAAAATCAAATTCAGAGAGCACTACAATAGTATAGAGCAATGGATATCCAAATTAAGGGGAAACCAGTGTAACAGGAAGCAATTGGTTAGGTGCCATATGAAGATATTTTGGATCCTTCTACAGGAAATCAGTATAAATGATCACTTGAAGCTAGACAGCAAAGGAAGGAACAGGGAACTGTGAAAACTCTGATGCGGTCAATGTTGAGGAGTGATAGGCCAGTGAGTTCCCATATGACAGAGCAACTGATGGCGCAGCATGAAATTGAAGAGAATGTGCCAGAGGAGGATGCTATAGAACTTTCTATAGAATGCTCACAGGAAATGGAAAACCCTCAGTTTGGAGGAAAATGAGATAAGAGAAAATATGCTTGATTTAATAGACAAAAATAGGTATATAAAGATCAATGAAAGAAACAGACTGCAGAAGGTCAATAAAACCAAAAAAGTCAGATGTCTGATAAAACAAATGAACACAGAAATTAGGACTGTTCATAGAGATCCATGTGATATAACAGAAGTAAACAGGATATATTACTGTGCAGCTAAATTAATAACTGATAAAGTTCTACCACAAGAACACAGGGTAGAGAGGGAAAGGAAGGGGATAAATCGAATACCATAATGGAAGTATGGAATAGAGAAAACTATAAAGCAATTAAGACAAGAAGTGTCACTGTTAGAAGACTATAGAAGAGGGAATAGATCAACCAAAATATTAAGAAATATAGACATGATAAAAGCAATGCACAGTATTAGAACAGACCAGGATCTACCATGCACTATCGTAAATAACAAAATAAAAATTTCAGCACAGGTGGGAAAACATAGAAGATATGTAGATAAATATAAAGGAAAAGAACAAAATAAGAAATTTATTGCTAAACCAAAAAAGTTTTATAAACAATTGGGAAACAAGGTAAAATGAATTGAAAGACCGTCAAAAATGAAGTAGATACATTTTGAAGAAGTAGCTATGAAGATCCTGTGGACGATAATAAAGATGCTAAATGGATAAAAAAAGTAAAAGAAAGAAGTTTAAAGTTACAGGATATGAAATGGGATGAAGTAACCACCAGACAGACTGAAACAAAATTAATTGGAAAACCCCAGGCCCAGATGCAGTGCGTAACTTTTGGTTAAAAGTATCAACATATTTGCACAAAGATTTAGCCATGAGTAAGAAGTGTTTACATGTGCATCCCAAACAGACACCATCCTGGCTAACAAGAGGAAAAACAATGCTCCTACTTAAGAGTAAACCTGCAAACTACCCTAAAAATTATAGACCAATAACTTGCCTTCCGATGACGTATGAACTATACACAGGTATTGATGCTGACAGAGTTTATAGTCATTTAGAAGAAAACTCAATTATGGCAGTAGAACAAAAGGGCAATAAAAGAAAGTCATATGGAACAAAGAATCATTTGTTGTTAAATAAAGTCATAGTGGAGAATTGTAAAAAGGAGAAGAATCTAAGTATGGCATAGATTGACTACAAAAAAGCATTTGATAGTATCCTACATTCATGGATAAAAGAGTGCTTAAAAATGTGTAAGATGCACCCTACACTGATTGACTACATTACAGTTACCATGAAACAGTGGCACACCACTTTGCAATTAAGCCATGATAAAGGACAAATTATTATCCCAGGGATAAAAATTTAAAGGGGGGGGGGTATTCCAGGATGACTCCCTGTCACTGCTGCTATTCTGTCTTGCCCTTAACCCATTGAGCTGTCTACTTAATAGCTTAGGCCATGGCTATAATTTGGATCCTAGAAAACAACAAAGTGTAAAGATGCCTCATCATCTCTTTGTCGATAATTTAAAACTGCATAGCTCATCAGATGAGGAACTGAACGCACAACTACAGGTTGTCAAAATGTTTTCAGGTGATGTAAGAATGTCATTTGGCCTTGATAAATATGCAAAAGCAACATTTAAATCAGGAGAACTGCAGCACCGGGAAAACATCTGTTTGGGACAAGAATGTGATATAAAAGAACTTGAGCAAGAGAGAGAGTGTATAAATATTTGGGAATTGATGAAGGATCAATAATAAGACACAAACAAATTCAAATAAAACTTAGTAAGGAATACTTTAGAAGACTTACATTAATCCTGAAAATATCATTGACATCTTGGAACAAAATCCAAGCTATAAACCAGTTTGCTCTTCTTGTCCTAACTCACAGTTGTGGAGTGACTGACTGGCCCTAAAACGTGTTGGTTAGATTAGATAGTAAAACAAGAAGGATGCTTCATGCTCACCAAAAGATTTATAAAAAACAGTGTATACCAAGATTTTATATTTCCTGTTCTGAAGGAGGGATAGGCCTCCTTGAAACTGATTACATGTGCAGATCTGCAGTCATGGGACTCCACACATATCTGCTGACCTCACAAGACCCAAACATAGTGAACGCTTTGAAACATGAGGAGAATAAATCTAAGAAGACTTTTCTGCTTAATCTAGCAGAAGCATATCGGCATCAAGCAGGAAGGGAAATCAAACCAGAAGTAGATAAAAATCAGGCAGCAATTAAATGTGCCAAAAGACAAAAGAAAGAATACAGGTGAAGGACCAGATGAGAAGGCAAGAAATGTGGAAAAATGCATAAATATAGTTGCAAGTATAGAAATCTTCTGGAAGAACCTCATATTGATCAGGAATGACTGAAGGAATGGTTGAGGAGAGGCAAATTCAAACCAAGAGATGAAAGGTTAATATTAGCATCCCAAGACAGTGGGCTATGTACACACTGGTTTACAAAGTCCATTGAGCATGTGGGAGAAACAGACAAATGTAGGTTTTGTAAAGCCGAATTGGAAACAGTCAGACACCTCGCTGCTGGTTGTGACATGCTAATGGCAGAAGGACTATATAATGAAAGGCATAATACTGTGCCAAGACTGTTGCACTGGGGATTCTGAAAACATTATGGTATTGAAATGGCTGAAAAACGCTGAAAACATGAGCCACAAAGCATCATAGAAAATTATGAAGTTTATATCACATGGGATCACCCATTACCAACAGTTCAAAAGATATATGCTAGAAAAAATGGATATAATGGTCCATGAAAAGAAGACAAAAGTATCATTGATCATTGAAATCACCACACCCAGTGACTACAGTGTGTTGCATACAGAGAGACACAAAGTCATAAAATATCAGAATTTGCAGGCAGAAACAGGACCTGTGTGGAAGAAAGATACCCGGACAGTTCCAATAGCAGTGGGAGCAACAGGTCTTATAAAATAGAATCTACAATCGTATTTAGATATGTTACCAATCCATGTAACCCCATATGAATTGCAGGAGTCATTATTGGCCAAGACAGTCTTAGCATTTTGGTGGCCCTCAGCAAATGCCAAGTTGGGGGCCCCCTAGGAACTTTCAGTCTAAGCATCACTCTCACTGCCACCCCTGCTAAGCAACCTTTTAGTTCATGCTGCAAACATTTAGGAGTAGTATGCAGAGAATGACATGTAGCTACAAAGTTCTTACATTACATTAGGCCTGTGTATTACACTATGTTAGCCCATTGCCATAAGGGACATTTACAGTTACTAGCATTTAGTTGCAACAGTGATACATCACAAAAACTCTATGAACATATGTTTGGACTTAGGTGAAACAGTGCCCTAGGCCAACTGTTTCAGCCCCCACAAAACACATACACCCATGCCCTCCAGTCCTTCTCCCTGTCTTGTGCTTCCCATTCCATACACACACACACACACACACACACACACACACACACACACACACACACACACACACACACACACACACACTAGCCATAGCAATACTAGTTTTGTACTTATTTCAGCAAATAGCAATACGTTGCTCAATACTTGTACTGCCACAACAGATCAGTGACTGCTGTTTAGAAGCTGTCAAACAGCAGCAGGGGTAAGTCACTTTTATTTACCTCATTGAGAAGTAATGGATTGCTGTTACTGTCCCTGATTTCACAGACTTTCCCTGATTTTGCTTATAATCTTGCTCTGTCTTTCAAATAAGTTTAATTTGCTGGTAAATTGTTCAGGATTACAGACAGTCAATAAATCCAGACATCAGCATTTTATATTTCTTATTGTCCAAAAATGCATATCAATGCAAAAGATGTTATTCTATTAAATTTTTAAGTGAATTAGAATAATATTTAAAATGTGTTCCTGATTTTGAATCTTTATTTTGCTATTATGATTGGCACTGCACTGAATTCTTCAGCAAAAAAGTTGAGAGTTATAGTATCTGGTGTTCTGCCAGTATTTATAAAAACATTGTAAAAGAAAATCATAGCTATAGATTGGAAGCATCAGCTCTTCTTAAAATTCCAGGTTTGCACTGATATCAGTCACTCTGGGCTGATGATCTCTCTAGTGTTTATCTTGCTCATGTTCATTTTCAGCTTTATCCTAACAGGGTCATATCAAAGCCCAGTTCAGGTTAATGCTCATAACCAGGAAAATAATAATTGTTTTCTCCTCAGTTTTCCCCAACTAGAAAAAGCTTTTGTGAGGCACCCACACAGTCAAGGATGATTAAGGGGCCCCTCCCTCCAGCCATGGGTATTCCAGGCACCTAAAGCTGACTATATTGATAGTTTTAATAGAGAGAGAATGTCCACCAGCAGGATTTAACTAAGCCAGGGGCACTATTTGATTGATAAAATATTTACTGGAACTGTGAAGGCTATTACTTGATAAAACACTGTTACTATAACCAGAGAAATCTTTGAATTTTAAGGGAGATACACATAAGAGTTAATACCCTCTTGGTATATTAAGTATACAAGACTTCTGTATTAGCCTTTATTTGTTTGACAGATATGTTACAAAATATCAAGATAAGACAACTTTCTGTGGTTGGGGGCCCCCCCAGGAACAGGGGGCCCCCAGTGTCCACAGCGTTCGCTGGTGCCTAAAGCTGGCTATAATTATTGGGTCCATTGCGGGTGCTGTGAAGAACACTTTTGGCTGACATCAAAGATTGAAACAATAACTATTTCATGGACTTTAATTGTACTTTGACTTAGGAATGGGGTCCATTCCCATCATGTTATTAGAAAACCAAAAGATTTGGAGAAATTAAAAAGATTCTATAGGAATGAGAAGTGTACTAACTGGTTCTCTGATAGAGTAGCTGATGCATGTAACAGATTACCAAATTACATTAAAGCAAGTACTGGTTTAGATATTTGAAAGAACAGCCTAGACACTTATTATGGGAACAGGTGTTTTGGTATATTGGAAAACTATAATGGCATTAATGTCTGTGCTTGAAATAGTTGTATGTATGTAAGTATGTATGTATGTATGTATGTATGTATCAGCAGGCAATGTTGGAAGGCCTGTATGAAATAGATGTGCAGGCATGTGCAAGTGTCAAAATACTGTCATTGCATGGGATTGGAGAAATAAATGTGGGATGCACACTCATGCTCTGCTGTTGACACACAACACACACTAACTTGACTGCAGTGAGAACAGAGCCCCTATCTAAGTACTCAGACTACAGAACACAGTACTTAATGCAAACACCATGGCACAAGTCTAATTTATACAGCAGTGCAGTTGAACTTATAGTGGATGACATCAACAGGCCATGTGGGAGACAAGATGTTAGGAGGCTTGTATGAAATGGATGTGTAGGCATGAGCAAATATCAAAATACTGTCATTTCATGGCATTGGAGCAGTAACTGTGGGAAACACACTTCTGCTCTGCTGTTCAGACATGCACTTACCAAACTGACTGCAGTGAGAACAGAACCCCTAGCTATCTAAGTACATGGACTACAAAATACAGTACTTAACACACGCACCACAGCACAAGTCTGATTTATACAGGAGTGCAGGCAAACTTTTAATAGATAACATCAGCAGACCATGTCAGAGAAAACAGGTTGAGAGGCCTGCATAGGTACATAGCTTCATAGGTTCATATGAGGCTACTACCCTAATAGCATCAGGGTTTTTAGAAGCTTATCAGGTTTAAAAACACAAGCACTCTTATTGAGCATAGTTGGATGGTCATTTTCAGCAGAGTATGTTTGTGAGCAGCACCAACTGGCCCTGTCCATGAAGGACATAGATGGCAGCCCAGAGGTGACTTACAATCACCCAACCAGTTGTTAACATCATGCTTGAGCAGCATAATTGAGAAGCACTGCTTCACAAGCAGTGAGAGCCTATTACATAGGAGTGTGAATTATTGTGGGATATATCTGATTCCCCCGGCATGTTCTGTTTATGTCAAAGGCTAGGTTGAGAAATCTTGAGCAAATTATTGTTGTCCGATTTGAATTGTAGATGTCCATCATTTACAGAAGGGCAGGGTCTGAGACTCTTCTTTAGGGCAGCCATAGGTCGCCACTCAGCAGCCTGCATGATACTGAGTACAGTGACATGTATGTCAGTCTTTCTATGTATGTCATGTTTGAAGGCCTGGAAATCTCCCAGGCACAACCCTGTGTTCTCTCCAATTGCTGCAGCTGTCTGGTGAGATACAGAGACATGTGAGTATTGTACTCCATTATTGCTGTGATAAGGGTAAAGTGCAGCAGTGGTATGACTACCGTAGTCTTGGATGTGATGTCCAAATGTATGATGTGTGCAATGCAGATTGTGATGTCACCACTATGAAAAGGTGTAGATTGCTATCAACATGTGTTCCCAAGTCTCACAACACTGTGTTTGAGCTTTATGGGGGGGATGCTATGTATATCATAATTAGCAGGGGTACTTCATTGATAAAGGTGACAAAGAGTCATTGTATGCTTAATGTTCAGTTCATGAGCTTGTTATCAATAATCAGTCTATCACCCCCTACTGTAATATGCTACCATCACTGGGGAACTCTATATGAGTGTTTCCAGTTAACAGTTTTCTGCAAACTTGATAAACTACAGGCCAGCTACTGCTGCCCATGCTTCGGGGAAGTATTTCCCAAACAGAGGACCAAGCACAGATCCTTGTGGTATTCCACTGGTGAGTGGCCTAGTGGTAGACGTGCAGTCCCAACTTTGAGAGTGCATATTCTATCACTGACCCAGTTGGCTATCCATCTAGTACTGTATGGCATAAATTCCCAGACTGGAGATCTTCACTATGAAACATGAATGGGGGAAAGTGTCAAAGGCCTTGGATAACTCATCATAGGCAGTATGTCCTGTTATCTCTCATTCTGATCTTTGAGATCAGTATCCAAGAAGTCCAGAAGGGTCAATAAGCAAGATATACCCTTGGCAAAACCAAAACAGGTTGAGTCAAGTGTGTTGAAGGTCACTTATGTCCCTGTGGATACGGTCCATCCAGATTCCTGCACTAGCTTTGCAGATAAGGCTTTTTAGGTGTATGGGTCAATAGTTGTAGTTCTCCATGTTACCAGACTGATGGACATTGCATACCACACAAGATTTTATATTACATTTTGTAGTGTGATTGATATATGTATGGAAAACGTACTTAGACAACAGGGTTGTAATGCTTGGGGGTGCCAACACATAGAAGTATTTTAAATATTTGACATACAGTTAGATATGGCCCTCAGACACACAGTTAGATAGGGCCTTCGAACTGTAATGTTTCTACATGTAATTTCATGTCATACAAAGTAAATAAATAATAAACAGCAGGAATACAGCATAATATATACATTTCCATAGCTCAGTGAGTTTGCCCGATGGTTAGTAAAGTGTGTACTCATGATAGATACACATGTTTCGCAGGTCACATTGTTAAAGTCTGACAATTAGTATTGAGTTGGTGGACTCTGTGGCAGCATGTGTTAATGCAGATAATGCAGTGATGCATTCCCTTTTTGGGGGGCCAGATGGTATTGGGTTCGAATATAGGTGTATGTCATACTTTAAAATGCATTTCATTATAGAGTATAATGCAATGACATGAACTGTTTACACCAGATACATTGCTGTGTGTTGGCATACTGCAGCTGTGTTAAGTGACACTACATGGGGGTAAGCTTACCTGTTTGCTGCAGCTCCATGTTAGTGAGCGATGTGCACCTCTGTGCAAACATGGAGCTCAAAAAGTGAAGGGACCCATTGCTTCTCCAGCATTGTTAATGTCTGACAGTACTGACTATCTGGAATACAGCTGCTACTTAAGTGGCTCTGTGGCAGCACATGTTAATGCAGTTAATGGACTGATACATTCCCTTTTGGAGACAGATGGCACTCGGTTTGAAAACAACTGTATGCAATACTTTTATCTGCTTTTGTATAACTGTTGCTGCGCACCGTCACTCAATAATACATTAAAGAAAAGAAATGAGGAAGATAGGACAGTAGTGAAATGAGAATCAAGCAGGGGAAAAACAAATGGAAATTAATACACAAATGTGAAAGAGTGAAGTAGGAAAGAACCATAGCTATCCATTTCTTCAACAGTAAAAACTGATAATATATGCAGAATATTAGCGAAATTTGGACTGCCACCTCCAGAAAGAAGGGTGACCACAACACAATCAATTTGTATTGCTAATTGGACCAAACCAATCAAGACAACCTGTGTGCAAAATGGAGAGCAATGCATGGGATGATTTTTTTGTGGGACAGGTGTCCATTTTTTTGAGAGTGAGGGAAATGTTGGGGAAGAGATGTAGGTGTGTCTGAGTCTGGTAAGTTGGATAGGTGAGGAAACAATTGCAAGACAGACAAGACAAACAAGACAAGAAACAGAGATGGTGATGGACACAAAACATAGATGGACACCATGGATGGGGTGAGGGTGGGGACATCCAGGACCCATGGTCACGAAACTGGGTGACAGAATTAAGTCTTCACCCACAGAACTGTCATCACTGTCAAGTGTCTCAGTACATTTTCAAAACATATATCACCTACATTACAGACAGTAATATCAAATGTTGTGGTATATGCAATGCATATCAATCTAGCAACATGCAAAACTACAACTATTGACCCATGAGCCTAACCAGGCTTATCTGCAAGGCTAGGGAAGGGATCAGCATGGACCTTATCCCCAGGTTCATAGTTGACCTTCAACAGACTTGAGTCAACCCATGTTGTGTTTGTCAAGGATAGATCTTGCCTATTGAACCCTGTGGACTTATTTGATACTAACCACAAAGACCTGGATGACAGATAAAAGGCATATCACCTATATTCAGTTATCCAAGGCCTTTAACAATATCCCTCATTCAAGTCTCATAGTCAAAATGTCCCATTTGGGAATTAAGTCATACAGTCATACAATACTAGCTGGATAGCCACCTGGATCACCAACAGAACACACACTCTCAAAATTGGGAACTGAAACCCCACCACTAGCCATTTACCAGTAGAATATCCCAAAGATCTGTGCTGGGCCCTCAACTATATGGAAACCAGTTCCCTGAAGCACAGAGTATAGTAGAAGGCCTATGCTTTACCACATTTTCAGATGACTGATAATTGGATGCAGTCATATAGATTCTCCTAATGATGATACCATATTACAGAAGAGGCTGACAGAAACAAATAATTGGTGTGAAATCCACAGACTGAACCTTACAGCAAACAATGCCTCATTGTCCCCTTGGGTAATGAAGTACCCCCTGCTAATTATGATATATATATATATATATATATATATATATAGAGAGAGAGAGAGAGAGAGACAGAGCACCCCTCTCAGCTCAAACACAGTGTTGTGAGACTTGTGAACACATGTTCATAGCAATCTACACTTTCATCACTATGTGTCCATAGTGTTGAGACACACAATCTGCATTGTGCACATATATATATATATATATATATATATATATATATATAGAGAGAGAGAGAGAGAGAGAGATCACATCCAAGACCAGGGAGGTCATAGCACTGTTGTACTCCACCCTTATCATACCACTAATTGAGTACAAGGCTCTCTTCTATCTGTACCTCACCAGACAACTGCAGCAATTGGAGAAAAATATAGAGGTTTGTGACTGGGAGAAAGCAGGCCCTCTAAACATCACATACATGGAAAGACTAAAAGGTCTGTCGCTGAACTCAGTATCCTTCAAGCTGCTGAGAGGTGAGCTATGCCTGACAATCAGAGAAGTCTCAGACCCCACACTACTGGAAATGTTGGACATCTGCAAATCAAATGGAAAAGATAACTTGCCCCAGGGTTCTCATATTAGCCTCTGACATAAACAGAACATGCTGGGGAGACATATATATCCCCCAGCAACTCACACTCCTTTGTAATAGGCTCCCACTGATTGTGAAGCAGTGCTCCTCAATGGTTGGGTGATTGTAAAGTCACCTCTGTTGTGGCACCTATGCCCCTCATAGACAGGCCCAGTTGCTGCTGCTCACAAAATTGCTCTTCTAACAACAGCCATCTAAATATGCTTAATAAGGGTGTTTGTGTTTTTACACAGCTAGGCTTCTATTGCTCCATGTAAAGTGATCACCATGTACTCCTAAATCTTACAAATACAATGTGTGAGAGATGCAAGTATATAAATTAATCTAGAATAAATACTCTCTTTCAGGTAACAAAAAAACAGATATCAAACAGGTTGTCAGCACCAATACTTCAACTCTTCAGCAAACCAATTGCACAACACATAAACCCACATATGCAGAGGTACTCATTAAAAGCCTACCCAGTACACATAAAAATAAATGTATCAGTGCCTCACCCATTAAGCCCTTAAGGCAAAACACCTCAAAATCAATGCCTTGGTCATAGGCGAATCCATACTGAGGCTTACAGATGTCGTCTTCACCAGATTGTACAAGGAGAAAGTCATGGTCATCTGCCTGTCAGGTGCCAGAATCTACAAAGTCACACACCCAGTCAAGTCTCTCAACAGCAAGCACCGATACACCTCTGTTACACTCCATGTTGGAATAAATGACTTGAGACGTACCTCACTAGACTATATGAAGAAAGATTTGACTGAACTTTCAGATTATGTGTCCCAGACAGGTATGCCCATAGCTCTAAGTCGCATTCTACCTGCACCCAGGATGATACCTCAGTAAAAAACAAAAGAATTATGGACTTCAACAATTTGCTTAGCTACTGGTGTCAATCCAGAGGATCCAGTATTTATCAGCCTAGGATGATGTGGTCGACAGACCGCACTGCTTTGCCAGGGATGGTGTTCATCTGTCACCTCTTGCCTTTTGGTTACTGGCCAAGGTACTTGCCTCCCCATAGTGCCTTTTTTAGGCAATGTCATAAGAACAAAATTCCTGATGTAAAAATATTCTCAAAAGACAAACTCAGGGTTATGCTGCTTAATGCTAGGAGTCTAAATCAGAAACAACACTCAATGGAGGCACTTCTTACTTGGGAAGATGTCAATGTTTGTGCAGTCACAGAGACATGGTTTAAGGCCATAAGAACAAAATTCCTGATGTAAAAATATTCTCAAAAGATAAACTCAGGGTTATGCTGCTTAATGCTAGGAGTCTAAATCAGAAACAACACTCAATGGAGGCACTTCTTACTTGGGAAGATGCCAATGTTTGTGCAGTCACAGAGACATGGTTTAAGGCCACAGAAAGTACTCCAGCTGTGAAAGCCTGTAATGCCTTCCACACATTCAGGATGCAAAATGAACAAGAAAGTACCAAAGGAGGTGGTGTCTCCATCTTCCGAAAAGACAAATGCACATCAAGACTGGTTAAGCAGTATGACTCCCTAGTGTTACTCAAAAGTCCAACTAACTGTAGGAAAGCCCCCCCCCCTTCACATCATTGTTAGCTACAGGTCCACCAACATGAGCCATAAAAACCACACAGTGCTTTCCTGGACCTACTTGAGTCACTCATAATACAGCCAAACACTCTAGGCATGGTTACATTTAGCTATCCTTCCATCAACTGGGATACATATATGAGCTCAAACATGATCATTCTAGGGTTCCTGCACTTTGCAAACGCAAATGCTCTGGAACAGTTAGTCCACATCCCCACAAGGGGTTCAAATGTCCTTGACATAGTACTCACTAACATGGGAGATTGCTGCACCACCCCATGTGTGAGTCCCTCCCTGGTAAGCTCTGACCACAAATCAGTCATGTTCAGTGTAACAATCATACTTGCCTACCACCCCCCCCCCACAGGATCCAAAAGGTTGAAAGATGTAGCCAAAGCAAGCTATTGCCTCCTAAGTGATGGCACAAATAGTTTCAAACCTCCTTCCACCACTGATAGTAAAGACTCTTATATGGAAGTGTACACATATGTCCTGTATAAACTGCATTACCAGTGTATAGACTTAGCTGTACCAGAACAGATCAAAACTTGCTTACGAAAAAACAAGCCACCCTGCTGGACATCTAGCCATAATATGTTATACAACAAGAGAAAGAAACTGATGAATAGGAATAAGAGAAAACAATCTCAGTAGAAGAACACTCTCCATAGCCTGAACAAGCAAATTAGACATCTTGTAAAGTCCTCTATAGCTAATTACAAAAAACTAAATAAGCATCCATAGGTAAGGATAATAACAAAGAATTCTTTAGCTATGTCTGTAATCTAAAAGGGAAGACCCGGCTTTGCACCAAATTTAGAGTGAACAGTACCACTCATACTGAACCTGAGGACACAACCAACCTGTTAGCAGACAGGTCTGACAAAAATTTCATACCCCTGAGTCCATCAATCATACCCCAAAACATACCTGTCAATAGTTCTATATCTATTATGTCTAAAGAACAGGTCATAACTGCACTCATAAAGGCCAAAATCGCAGCCTCTATGGAACCAGATAACATCCCAAGCTGTTTACTAAACAGTCTAAAACAAGAGTTAGCAGAACCACTGGGTGCTCTCTTCAACCGCAGTCTAAGTACCGGCTTTGTCATGGCAGAGTGGAAAACAGCAACCATAATTTCCTTGCACATGGGGGATCCCTCAAGCGACCTGGAGAACTATATACCCATAAGCCTGACCAGCCTTGTCTGTAAGGCCATGGAGAGAATCATCTTGGACCTTATCAATAAGGACATTGTTGACCTTCAACCTCTTCACCCAACCCAGTTTTTCTTCATTAAGGGAAGATCATGCCTGTTAAACTTATTGGAATTCTTCAAGAATGTCACCAAAGCCCTGGATAAAGTCAAATCAGTACATACTGCCTGTATCATCTTGGCCAAGGGATCTGACACAATCCCTCACTCAGGCATCCTTGCAGAAGTTACCTAGCTGTGGATTAACCCATACATCATTGGATGAGTAGTCAACAAGCTCACCAACAGAATGCATAGAGGCATACATGGGGATTCCCCCTCCACGAGCAGACCTGTCACCAGTGGAGTCCCACAAAGGTCTGTGCTGAGCCCCTTACTGTTTGGAATGTATTTCTCAGAAAATAAGGTGAAAACAGATGGCCTGTGGCTCACCATGTTCACTGATGATGGCAAACTCTGTGCAATCATTGAATCCCCAAACAAAGTCAACATACTATAAAATGAACTTACATACATACATGATTGTTGCCAAAGCCACAAACTTAAAGTTAACCAATGAATGCACTATTTTCCCTTTCAGCAAAGGAGATGTCTATGCAAATTGCACTGTTAATAATACCCCCTATGTTGCAACCCAATGGTGAGAGATTTGGGAATGCAGGTTGACTGCAACATTAAGTTTGATCATCTTGTGTCCACAGTGGTAAGGAAGGCCTTTTACACTGTGCACCTCATAGGAAAGGGCATAACATCCAAGACTAAGGATGCTATAACTCTACTGTAGACATCCCTCATCAGACCAGTATTAGAGTACAATGCTCCCTTTTGCACATAGCTATCCAAACACCTGCATCAGCTGGTGAGTCCTCACAGGTTTCTCACTAAGAAAATCCAGGGACTTCCAACACATTATCTACATGGATCGACTGAAGGCCCCATCACTGTACTCTCTATTGTATAGACTGCTGAGAGGTGACATGTGGCTGGCCTACAGAACAGTCTCAAACCCTGCTTTAACGGACATGCAGGACCTCTGCAAATAAAATAGGACAAGACTCACTCACTTTAGGGACTTTGGCCTAGCCTACGACATCAGAAAGATATGCTGGAGAGGCAGATATGTCTCCCAGAAATTGCCACTCTTATGGAACAAACTGCCAATTCATGTGAAACTCAGTTCTTCAGTGACACTAATTAAGAGAAACTTGGGCAATTAAATCGGAAATAAATTAACCTGGGGGTTTTACCTATGTCACTCTTAGACAGGTGCAACCAGTGCTGAAAACGGATTCGCAAATATGAACTAAATAGCTAAGTCTATAAGGGAACAATGATACAACTTGGCTAGCCTTGAAAACAACCTAGGACCATTAGCCTAGTAACCTCTTATGAACCTAGGGCCATTATGGTAGTAGCCTTGTATGATCTTATGAAGCTATGAATCTATGCAGGCCTGCCAACATTTTGTCTCAAACATGGGCTGCTGATAACATGTACTATAGGTTCAGCTGCTGTCTTGTAAAAGTCAGACTTGTGCTGTGGTGCTTGCAATAAGTACGGGGTTCTGTGTACATAGATAGGTAGGGCTTCTACTCTCACAACAGTCAACTGATATTACAGAGAGCCTTTTACTGTAGCATGTGGGACACTGCTATTAACCTATTCTCAACAGACACTGCTGATGTCATCAGCTATGCCAGATTTTTGGATATGCAGTACTCATACCATGGCAGAGTCAGAGACTGGCCTGGGGGCCATGCAGAAGTCACCTCATCCTATACAAAAAAGTTCAGAATGACATGGCTTTTAGTCTATCCACAGACATCATGGCATGGTTTGTAGGCCCTGTGTATTCTTGCTGAGAAAGCCCTGTGGTCTTGCAAGCAGCTGCATGTGTCTGCTGAGATTAATGCAAAACAGAGCATTATACTGTATTACTGTTCTGATGAAGTTTGACTGCATGCAGTTTTTAAATTCACAACCCTTACAAGAGCATTCACTATAAAGCTGTGAAATGTTGATGCTATCAAATGTCTAACTTTCCAAGGCCAATATAAGTCAAAGGTAAAATGAACAGTTCAACAACACACATACAGATATATTAACCACTAAGTTAGCTACACAAACTTAGCATCAGACACAGCTTTTGTATCCCTGAATCCAAAAGATAGAAAACTATGATGTGGCGCAATTATCATCACTTGCATAAGGTGTTGTGTGTGGGGAGTTTGAAGCCTAGGCCAGCACAAAAGGTCAGTGAGTGTGTGTGTGAGTAAGATGGAGAAGAAGGCAGACATTGGGATAAAATAACAAATGCCCAGTGAGGCAAAAAGAATAACTGTTGTGTGAGTGTCTTTAGCGGTCCTCCAGGTGAAACTGATGTGTGAGTGTCTGCATGAACACAGCCAGGCTCTGTGCTAGCTCTACATTTTGGTCTGTCTGACAGATGAGAGCCCCCCAAGTTAGAGGTGACAGTTCATTGTTGCCATCCTTGACCACAATACCTAGCTCTGCTAGGAGTTGCATTGGCATCTCCATGCTCAAGATCAGATGCAGTGCTGCTATCTGAACATTACTGATGCCTGCTGGATGAGCTGCCTTCACAGGTATGGCCAGGAACTCAACCCCATGGCCTGCTTTGTCTGGGTGTGGACAGCACACTCACTGATGGAGCAATGGAAGTATGCCACTATGGGAGCATGATCAGGCATGGCCACATTGGCTGACAGCAGATGATGTGGCTAATCTATGCCCTCAAGGATGCTGTTCTCCCCAAGCAGATGTTCCATTACAGACACTGCTCATTCCATGACAGACACTCCTTGGTCAATCACAGACACCCCTCGTTCCAACCTGTCATTCATTCAATCTAGTGAATCAGCAGCATGATGGAAGCAGTCAAGCATGTCAGACTGTGGCACATTCATATGAGTGAGCATTAGTCTGTAGCACCTATGGGAACATGCCTGTGCCTCCATGATGGCCTATACATATGTTGAATGGCACGGGAAGTGACACTTGCACCAGGTGTAGGAGGGACAGCAGGCCCCCTTTGATTACCCCTATCAATCTTCCTGTGTGGCACTATGCCCAGGCTTTGGCTACTGGCAGACCCAACAGGTACTGAAGCTACAGTAGCCATACTTCCCTAATCAATGTCCTTGCCCTCCACCTGTCCAATATCTGTGGGCTCAGTAGACTGGATAGACATAGGCATACTGGCTGTATTCAATGGAAATGCAAGAGATGGCTCTATGTCAACCTCTGTGTCAGAATCAGCCTCTGTACCCACCCCAGACTGTGCTTCAGTTTGGCCACATCATCATCAGATTCTGCTGATACACTGTCATCAGGTGGTACAGGGTCCACACTCCCACTGTCATAATCACCTGTGGTAAAAAGCAAAAAACTACAGCAAAAAACAGAGTGTACAAAAACCATGAGAAGTAGTAAATCTGTTTATTCCACTTATAGTAGTAAATCTGATTATTCACTAGTAAAAGCTTTTGCAGTAGAACTGCTTCCTCAGGCATGAAGTAACAGAAGTAAAAGCAAGTAAAAAATGTATTTTTATATAACAAAACTAAGGTAAGTAATGCAAACCACATGATCAATTAAACCATTGTACAATAATAACATTTAAATGCCTAGGTATTTTAAAATATATTTAAAAAACTGCCTGTATGGATATATACACAATCATATAATACATATATATATATATATATATATATATATATATATATATATATATATATATATATATATATATATATATATATATATATATATATATATATATATATATATATATATCCAAGTAAATAAATAGCATTTTGTACATATACTAAAAACTTCAAATATATTGCTAAATATGAATATGTATTTACAGTATGAGCATCATTCAGGCCAGGTGGATATTGTGCTCTAAATCTTAATATCTATTTATTTTCTTCCACAGGATTCAATAAAGTCCATGTAGGCTCCATGTAGAGCCTGCACAGAATGTATTTGTGTACATGGCCATGGTTCTCCTTCGGCAGTGCACCATACATATTAAATATGGTGTGTGCCTAAGGCAGGTCAAAGCAACACAGATATTGAAATCCATGTAAGACTGACAGCAAAGCCACATAGCTTTTGGCTTCTTAACCATGACTGAAAGATCTACAAGACATTTTATTTCAGTAAATTGGATGTGCTTTAATTTTTTTTTACCATTATGTGCCTGTTTGCATGGTGCGGAGCCTTATTTAGCTATTCTTAGCACTGTGCACCCATACATATGACATCTGCTAGACATCTAAAAATAGGAACTGGATGCATTCAATTTTAATTGTTTTTTATTTTTATGTGCTTGCTTGTGTGATGAGCATGTTATTTAGCTATGCTTAGTGCTGTGTACTCATGCATTAGACATCCGTTAGACATCTAAAAATAGAAATTGGATGCATTCAGTTGTTGTAGTTCTACAATACTTAGCAATGAGCAAACCTGCACAGCGAAGCTGTGCTATACTTACGGGCATCTTCCAGTATATTTGAAGATATACAAGTTTCCTCCACTATCCTAGTAGCTAGATAGGTTGAGTCATGACCTACAGTGTGGTAGGTCCTGGGTTTGAGTCCTGGAAAATAACACCTTTTCAAGTAGTGTTGTGAAACTGTCAGATGACTGAAACATAGTTTGACTTTAAATTA
The DNA here is from genome assembly GCF_019279795.1 of Protopterus annectens. Classification (NCBI taxonomy): domain Eukaryota; kingdom Metazoa; phylum Chordata; order Ceratodontiformes; family Protopteridae; genus Protopterus; species Protopterus annectens. The sequence goes on along the minus strand of NC_056725.1, from coordinate 474,044,473 downwards.
AATAATTGTTACATTTAGAAAAGGTGTGTGATACTAAGCATTGCTTAAACATGGTCAGCAGTCTCTTCCTGTTTGTTCATTGCTAAGCTTCACTTAAACATAGGTTTTGCGAGTTTATGCGATGCTAAATGATGAGGCATGATTTTGAAAGTTACAATATGACTTGCAATGGTGGGAATGCAGCCTATGTAAAGGGCAATAGGCAGGAATTTCACATTATTCCTTGGAGCATGACCTTGACTGTGGGCATGGTTGCTGTCATGGGGGAAGGTGTGCGATTCAGGGCACAAAGGTGGGGTGTGCAGGAGTCAACAGTTTTCATTGGTAGCTGCTACAAATATTCCCTCTGTGCTGATGTAGTATCTTTTCCCCACTAATGTCCATCCCAACATATGAGAAAGGGGAAAGAATCTAAGTTGAGCCCTTATATCTCATTGAGTAGTTGCATGAGATGGGCTGTTTGTACTGCAAATCAGCTGTGTAGGTTGCATGAAGAATTTCTGATCCATAGACTGGTTCAGAGGCAATCACCTGCTAATTAGAACCATCTTAAAAAACCAAACTTCTAGCTAGGGGCGCCATTATGTATGACAGTTAGTTTGTATTGTTAACTCATTGACACATACTTATATAACAGTATCTTTCAACAGAGGAGTATTGTACTCCATCAGGTATGCAACCATTTTGTTTCCAACATGATGCATATGTTTGAATATATGTAGGGGGAATGGGGATTACACCAGTAAGCCTTTCTTAAAAATGTACTGATGACATGCCAGTGATATCCAGCCGTGTTACAACTACAGAGGGTGTAGAGTACAGCAAGGGTATAATGCTGTATGTTAACTAGGTACACAGGTCTCCTGGAGACTTCCTTTGTTAGCAGTTGCAATAGTACACTGCTGTTTGGTTGGCACTGTTGTTTATACATATGTTATGGAGAGGGGGGTTCCTGCTAGGTGGCACACTACAATGGACTCCTGTGTTGGGTGTGTGATCATACGTGAGTATCTGCCATACCACAAACAGGAGTAGGTCACTATTGCTACTATCCTAGTTGTATCCATACCCTTTGTATGTTTGACACACTATAGATTATGAGATGTGTAATCAAGCAGCGAATATTGATAGCCTTCCTTTATTGTTGTATTTCTATATACTGTACTCACACGTATGTGATCCTGCCATGTGTTCTCATTTATATGTATTTCAGAAGACATCTTGCATGCATGATGCAGGGCACAATTTACTGAGGCAGAAAATGACCTCATCATTGAGGCTTTATGCAACATTACCAAGTCCTGCTGTCCAGAGGGAGGGCAAATGGGCAGATTTGTGAGAATAATTGGTGCATAACATTAATGCTGTGGGTCACCAGAATCATACATAAGACCAGGTGCAACAGCATGCCATGGATATGATACACTCTACATGCAGGCATGCAGCTGATGTGGCCAGGGATCATCACGTCACTGGTGGTGGGCCTATAGCAGAACACCCTCTCTCAGCTACAGATGAAGTCCTAGCAAACCTTGCAACACATGACAGCTCCCAGGCATCCATCAGCCAATATTTTGTTGACATGGATGCCACCCATTCCTCTCAAGAGAGCCATCTAGGTATGCTTAGCTAGATCAGCATTGAAATACTGCGGCATTCAGCATGTCAAGGTGTATATAATTTTAGGTGGGTATCAAGAGATTTATTGAGGGGTGAAAAATGTTAGCTCCAGTTTTAAGCTCATGTGAGACTGTGACCCACATACCTGTTAACATAGCAGCTACGATAAATGTGAGATATTTGGACACATTACCCCTGTTATACTGTAACACGCAGTGCTGTTGACATTACCTCTTCCTCAAATTTTTTCAGGAACATCAGGAATCAAAAGAAGCTATGCTCCTGCTGCTAGTAAGCACAACACTGTTTTGTTTGAGATATAGATATAGTTCAATGGGTTTACTATTGAAACCTTGAAAATGCAAACATCGACCGGTCATATGGACGACCCAAAATCTTAAATCCAGAAGTGTGAAAATGTGGCAAGATCGAAACTGAATACATAGACACCTGTAGTTTGATGAATTCGACATAGCAGGAGGTGATGTCAGTCACCCATGGTATACAACTTACCATACCATGACATTCCACAGTCAACAGTACATTTATTTTAGTATTTTCCAGGGGGGCAAGCACCCCTGCACCCCCCTGAAAATTATATATACCAACTCCGAGATTGCACTACAGTAAGAAAATGGGTTAATTCTCTGTTCCTCACTGAACCATGATCTCCATTCACAATGCCAGACTCAGATTATCAAACTACACTACCCATTCGCTGTAGTGTAGCTGATGTTTTTTGAGTCAGCATTCTGCCTATTTGAAAACTATTTTTTGACTGCATGCCAGTCAACAGCAGTCACTTCACAGATTCAGTAGTAAACCAGTTTAATGCATTCACTAAAATGTCATTCCAGATCTGCTGGCTGGATTGATGCACTGTCTGCATGATTGACAAATGGACAGATATTTTCTGAATGTCCACAGTTTAGAGTCATACCTCTGCCTTGTAGGTGTTCATAGGGTCATAGGTGCATAGGTGTGTATTAGGCTAATGGCCCTGGAGCCTTTACAAGCCTAGTCCATAGGATTACCCTGGCATTGTGTCACCCGACCTTAGCTTCCAGTGCCTCTGTCAAGTAGAGCCACTGGAGTGATCCCCGGGGTAAATTTTCTATTTCCCATCCACTCATCAATATTTCTCTTGAGAGGGCCAGTGATATGTTCTGTTTGACATGTATGGGAAGTCTATTCCATAGCATGAGCAGTCTCCGGGTTATAAACCTGTCCTTGCAGCACATTATGTTTACTGTGGTAATGAGGTTGAGGTCTCTGGGGCATGTGGTGTGGAAGGACTGGGATTTCTTTAGATGTACCATTTCTAACAAAGCTGGGTCAGACATGGCCTTGTAAGTCAAGCAGAGATCACCTCTAAGTAGGAGATATGAGACATAGAATAGCTGGAGTTTTTTGAGTCTGTCCATATAGGACAAGTGTTTAAGGCCTAGGATCCTCTTTGTGAGGTACTTTTGCAGCCTCTCCAGTTGTTGCAGGTGTCTAGTGAGGTACATGCCAAATGGGGCATTATACTCGATGATTGGCCTAATGAGGGAAGAGTAGAGGGAGACAATGACCCCTTTCTTCCTGGATGCAAAGCCCTTAGTAATGAGATTTGCCACATAGAAGGATTTCTGACCACAGTGGCAGTGTGGTGTTCAAAAGAGAGGTTGCTGTCAAACTGAGTTCCCAGATCTCTTATAACAACTTCTGTGTTCAGTGGACAACCATCAATGTGGTAGTTCATGGGAAATGTTTTTTTCCCAAAAGGGATGATGACATGTTTCATTGTATTGAGCTTAAGGCCATGGTTTTGACACCAGTCATTGGTCTCAGTGAGACCTGTCTGTAGGATGTCAACATCACTTGGGGAGTTAATAATGGCTCCCAGCTTGCAATCTTCTGCGAACTTTGTCAGCCAGAGTCTCTTCATGTTTTCCTGAACTTCTGAGAAGTAGATACCAAACTGGAGAAGACCCAGGACTGATCCCTGTTGGACTCCACTCATGACTGGTCAGCAGTCTGACTTGGAGGCAGCTACTTTCACACTGTGGGTTCTACCTGTGAGCCAGTTTGCAACCCACTTAGTGATATAGGGGTTGATGCCTAGCTTACTGAGTTTTTCTATGATTCCTGAGTGGGGAATGGTATCAAAGGCCTTGGCCAGATCAAGGTAGGCTGTATGATCCACTTTGCCTTCATCCACAGCTCTGGTGACTGACTCAAAGAAGTTGATCAAGTAGAGCAGGCAAAATCTACCCTTCTCAAAACCAAACTGTGTTGGATCCAGAGTTTGGAGATTCCATATATCCTTGTTTATTAGATCCATGATGATACGTTCCATAGCTTTGCATATCAGACTTGTCAGGCTAATGGTGCGATAGTTCCCAGGATCTGTAATCATTCCTCCTTTGTGGAGAGGGATGACTATAGCAGCGCACCATTTTGTAGGGACAAAGACTGAGGTGAGGCTGTGACTGAACAGGGCACACAGGTGAGGTACAAGTTCACTCTGTAGTTCATGTAGAACACAACCAAGGATACTGTCAAGTCCCATAGAAGCTGTATTTTTGGCCTTGGACAGTGCTGCTTTAACCTGTGCAGCAGTAATACTGGGTGCCTGACAATCTACTGGTGTTGTGATTTGTCCTTTGTGGGGAGAGGGGGTAAAGTTGGTACTGAATCTGTCAGCCAGTATACTGGCAATATATTTTGGCTCATTACATGAGGAACCATTGTGCAGTAGCTCTGAGCAAATCTGGGTATTGACGTGGAACTTCTTTACACAACTATAGAAGGCCTTGTGGTTGTCTTTACTATCTACTGCAATTCTATTTTCATAGCTATCTTTAGAGGATTTGATGAGGGATCTCAAGTTTTAGTTGAGGCTGATAAGGGAGTTTTTCCAGTCTTGGGACCTCACCTTATTTTGCATCAGTTTCTTCCTTCTGTTGTAGAGTTTGTTTATGGCAGAGTACCACCAGAGTGGCTTCCTTTTTTGGAGGAGAACGTCTTGGTTCTATTGGGTATGGTAAGATCTATGCATTTCTGTATGTGTTCATACAGTGCGTTGGTGTATTATTCGGTGGCCATGCAAATATTCTCCATTTGCATGGGTGCCGTGAAGTTAGCCACCTCTGTTCTTAGGAGCCCAAAGTTAGCTTTGGAGAAGTTTTTCATGGTGGTTACCTTTGCTGGGAGAGGGTGGGTGGGATGTGGATTTCCAGGATGATTAGTTTGTAGTTGGATCTAACCAGGGAGGAGTTGACTATTGGTGTAGAACAATGGTTGCCCATGTTAGGAATGACCAGGTCAAGGATATTGCTACCTCTAGTGGGGGTAAGAACGAGCTGATCCAGGACATTGGAATTAATGAACTCCAAGAAACGTTGGGCAAGTGTATTGGTACATGAGGAGTTTTCCCAATTAATGAAGGGGTAGTTGAAGTCACCCAGTATGAGAGTGTTAGGTTAGACCCTAATATTTTCCAGGGTACTTTGGAACATGGAGTGGGTGTCTCAGGACATGGTTGGGGACCTTTAACAGGCTATGACATGAATCGCTGTCTTGTCCAATGTTAGCTGCATCTGAAGTATCTCTGATGCATTATGTTGGGCTATCAGTCTGGAGGTGTGCGCATCCTTTATGAATATGGAAACACCACCGCCTTTGGAGCTTCAGTCAAAGTTCTGGAGCTGAAAGGTGTGGAATGAGTTATAGCCTGGTAGTGCAGGTGGTAGTGCAGGGGTGTTTTCTGCTGCCTTGAATCAGGTCTCTGTTACAGCACAAATGTTGATGTTCTCCATTTTAAGGAGTGCTTCGAGTGAGTGCATTTTGAGATTTAGACTTCTAGCACTGAGCAGCATGACCCTCATATTGCATTTGTTTTTAGCTGTTACATTGGTAATTTGGTGTTTGGAACACCACCTAAAAAAGGCACTATATGGGTGGCAAGAACCTTGGCCAGTATCTGGAAGCCCAGGGGTGACAGATGCAGGCCATCTCTGGCAAAGCATTGAGGTCTGTCATTCATGTCTTCCCAGGCAGACTGATAATGGATCCCCTTAGAATGACACCAGAAACTTAGCCAATTGTTGAACTCAATCATTTTCTGCTTGTACTGTGGCATCATTCTGGGTGATGGTAGGATGCTGCTCAGGGCTAGGGTCGTACCCGCCTGGGCTACATAATCTGAGAGCTCCTCCATGTCTCTTTTCATGTCATCCAGGGAGGTATGTCTCAGGTCATTTACATTCACGTGTACAATGACAGAGTCATATTTGTATCTGTTGTTGACCATAGTGATTGACTTGACAGTATTGTTTGGACATTACAGACTGCCATAACTGTCAACAGTGCAGAGTTTTGCCGAATGTCATCGATGTACATAATTTGTGTTTTGCTCATGAGATTCTTGTTTAATGAAGAATCATTTCCAAATAATTATCGATTGGAGTTAGAAAATAATGTCCTCATGCCCTACTATGTAAGGTTGAGGATTACACAAGTCTGTAATACTGACAACTGTGTATAAAGCTTATCATATTGCATAATCATACTGCAGAGCATGGAAGTGCAGGTATTAATCTATTGCTTTCTCCTTTTTATCACTAGTGGCTGGGGAGGTTGGTCTTTGTCCCCTTCACAACCTATTATCAGTGTCTCTCTAGACTCTAATGATGATGGTGGACAAACTGAGGCACAGATGGGGGTTGCAGAGGCTGAATCAGTCACAGAGTTTAACATCTCTTGTCCACCCTCATTCTCAACATACACAGCCAGTATGCCTATGCATACCCAATTCCCTGAGGCCACACATACTGGACAGTTGGAGGGTAGGGACATTGATCAGGGAAGTATGGTGACAGTGGCTTCAGTGACTAGTCACTGGCCATAGCCAAACAGGTAGCAAAGTTCCACACAGGCAGATTGATAGGGGTACTCATAGGATGCTTGCTGTCCCTCCACCACCTGTCACAGGTGTCTCATCTCATGTTACTCTGCATATGTTTAGGGCTATCATGGAGGCACAAGAACATTCAGAAGGAACTCCTGAAGAATGCTCAGGGTTATTAATGGAGCACATTCTGACATCTGTGACTGCCGCCACAGTGTTGCTGATACCCTGGAATGGTTGACTGAGACACTAGAAAGAGGTAGGTCAGAGAGAGATCACATGCTCTTTCTCTTGGAATGCATGTTGTCTGTGAAGGAATGTCTCATTGGAGTTGAGCGTCAGCCTCATGGGCGTAGGTCAGCAATTACATCTGCTGAGAGTCAACATGGCAATGCAGAACCACACCCCTGTAGTGGCAGTACATCCAGCTCTCCAGAGGGGAGTGTGCTGTCCACATCAAGATGTAGCAGACCATATTCTTGTGGTCCTATTCCCAGCACAGCATCTGACCTTGGGTGAGGTGGTGCCAGTGTAACTCCTGGCAGAGCCAGTTCTCATGTTAAGGGGCGGAGACAATAAACTGTCATCTCTACCATGCATGGCTCACAGCTGTCCAACATACAGACATGTAGGGCTAGCACTGAGCTTGGCTGTGTTCATGCAGACACTCATACACCACTGTCACATTGAGAGCACCTACAGACACACACGCAACATTTCCATGGTCCATCATGCCTGCTTCCCTTCCTGACTCACACACAAGCTTGCCAACTTATTGGATCAGCCTAGGCCTTCTGCACCCCCACACAACACTCTGTACAAGTGATGATAACTGGGCCACATCCCTATCATCTTTCTTATGGATGCAGGGAAATAAAGTTATGTGTCTGATGCACATGGTGACTATCTACATTAATATGAATTAATTTCATCCTTTGTTGCTGTAGACATGCTACTTGTACTAGTCATTTACAAATACTGTACTTTGCCATTTAGAATGTGTGTAGCATAATTTGTGTATGCTACAATGAATGCTGTTGTAAGGGCTGTGGAGTCACGCAATGAAATGTGCCTCATGGAAATGTTTATGTTTCACTTTCTGGATTATGTTAGGCCCACTGATTGGTACACATCTGCAATCAACCCATCAATGTCAGAACACAGGATTGAATGTCAGCACAGGAGAGAAATGTCATCATAAATATAATACAGTATAGGTTCATGGATTCATAGGCTCGTAGGTGTTTACTTCGCTAATGAACACAAGGGCTTCTTTAAGCCCAGCCATGTATCCCAAATTTTTGACAAGGTCTGATACCCTTGATACCCTTTATAAGTGCAAGTAGGGTTTTGGGAGATGAAACACTTACAAGCAGGGGCCTGGGAGATGAACCACTTGCAGTTTCCCTGTGTCTATTAGAGACATAGGTTCCAAACCAGGGATGCTTGTCCTGTTCCCTATCCAATTGTGTAACTTGCACTTGATTTGGATTAGGGTGAAATTCTGCTTCACATGGTTGGGGAGCCTGTTCTATATAGGGTGTAGTCTCTGGGATACATGCCTGTCTCTCCAGCATATCCTATTTATACCACAGGCAAGGTGTAGGTCTGTAGAATGAGTAATTCTGGTGCTAGTTGTTTCTTGGCCATGCAGGTGGCCCACAGTGTGGTCTAACAATGCCCTGTATGAGAGGCATACATCTCCCCGCCAAAGGCTGTAGGACACAGAATACAGGGATAGGGCCCTGACACTGTCTACATAGGACATTTTATGTGCACCCTCTATTGGTTTAGTGAGGAACCTGTGTGGATGTTCCAACTGTTGGATATGACTGTCTAGCTACAAACCAAAAGTGGCATTGCACTCAATGATAGGTCTGATGAATGCAGAATAAACTGGAACAATGACTTCCCTGGACTTACATGCCATACATTTGTTAATAAGTTCTGCAACATAGAATGATTTCCTCAATACTGTAGACACGGTCACTATCTATGTATGCCCTTAAGTCCCTGACTACTGGGTCAACTGTTAGAGGTGTGCTTTCATTATGATACTTACCAGGGGTGGATGACTTCTCAAAGCATAATATTGTGCATTTCTTGGCATTTAATGTTAGGCCATGGCTCTGACACCAGTTGTATATCTATGTCAGCCCCTCCTTGAGAACATTTGTGTCAGTGTGGGATTGAATGACAGCTCTTAATTTACAATCATCTGCAAATTTAGCCAGACAGAAGCCGCTGACAGTGACATTGACTTTACACAAGTAAATGGCTAAGAGGAGTACTCTGAGAAATGATTCTTGAGGGACTCCACTTGTGACTGAGTTGTTTGTAGAGGTGGACTCCCCTATGCTAACTTCCTGGGTCCTGTCTGTGAGTCACTTGTCTATTCACTGGCTGACATATTACTTTGTACCTAACCTCTTGAGTTTGTCAACAATGCCTGATGGAGATATAATGTCACATGCCTTGTCAAGCCATGGTAGGCAATGTGAAGCATTTTTTCCCTCATCCATTGCTTTGATTACCTTCTCAAATAGGTCCACCAGGTTGGGTAGGCATGATCTGCCCTTAACAAAGCAACTGAGTTTGGTCCAGTGTCTGGAGGTGCACTACATCTCTATTGATCATTTTCATGATATATCTTTTCATGGCTTTACATATCAGACTAGTGAGACTTATGGCTTTGTACTCACCGGGGTCTGTAGATGGTTCACCTTTATGCAGAGGGATGTCTGCAGCTGTTCTCCATTCATGAGGCATAAAGCCTGTTTGGTAGCTACAGTGAAATAGTATATCTAGAGGCCCTGAAAGGTGATGTTTCGTACTATTTAGAAGGCATGCTGGGATATTGTCTGGGCCCATTGATGCAGTGTACTTGGTCTTAGAAAGAGCATTAAGGACCCGCTCCCTCGTGATAGTAGGGTTACTTATATTTGATGGTATTGCCTGAGGGAAGGTTGGGGGGAGAGAAGGATACATTTTGGGCTCAAATTATTAGCCACGAGGTTTGCTCTTTCTTCTGCCTCATTATATAGGTGGTTCCATTTACAATGAGATGTGCACACAACTGTGTCTTCCCTTTCACGTTGCGGACATAACTAAAGTATGCTTCATGGGTGTCCCTGGCCTGGTAGCCCAAACTTACCTCAATTCTGGATTTGGTAGGCTTCATTTCTCCTCTGTTTTGTTCACTTTGATGACAGTGCTTTTATCATGCTGTGTGCTGCACCTCATACATTTTTCCATGAGTTTCTTCCTTCTGTTACACAGGTTATTGATTCCGTGATTCCACCAGTGTGGTTTGATTTTCAGTAGTTCTGTACTTCTCCCTGGTGGGTATGGCTTCCTCTATGCAGCTGTTAACATGCTCATACAGGGTTTCGGTGAACACTGCGGCATAGGCCGCAGTGTTCTCCAGGTTTATGGGGCCTTGAGATTTGGCCAGTTTTTCATCCAGTAGCTGGAGGTTATTAAGTACTTCCTGATTATTCCATGTCTAGCTGGGGGTCCATGTCTCATGTTTACTTCAAAGGAGACCAATTTGTGTTCGGACCTTACCAGGGAAAACAATTACAGTTTGGGATTGTGCATAACTCACCCATATTGGTGAGGTCCAGATCAAGTATGGTTGCTCCCCTGTTTGGTGTACTAGCTATCTTGTCCAGGGAGTTTGTGTTTACAAAAGCCAAGCATCTCTGTGTCAGTATGTTTGTTGTCGTATAAGATCAACAGCTAAGAGTGGGATAATGGAAGTCACTTATGAATATGGTATTGGGTTAGATGGCTAGTGTTTCTAATAAGTTTACATACATGGTATTGGTGTCCTGGGTCATAGAGGGGGGCCTATAGCTTTCATGGAAGTAGTATCAGATTTTGCCTATTGTGAATTAAACCTGGAGAAGCTCAAGTGCATTGTCCTGTTTGACCAGCCATTAAGTATCTTTAGTTTTGATGTACATAGAGACACCTCTACCTTTAGTCTCTGCCTGTGAATTAGCTGATCTAAATGTGTGGAAGGCATAATAACCTTGCACTGTTGGAGTGCTCTTTGTGCATTTAAATTATGTGTCAGTGACTACACAGACGAATACTGAGAGCTGAAATAACTATCTCTAAGTATAGTCTAGGGAGGTATGTTGCAGGTTATGTACTCCCACATGGACTGACTTAGTAATTTCATAGGAAGTTACTAGGCTAATGGCCCTAGGGCCCTTAAAAGCCTAACCAAGTTATACCATTATTTTCAAGATCAGCAACAACTGGCACAGTCCAAGATGAACACGGATGGAACCCCCAGTGAGAATTTACGGTTATACATCCAATTGTCCACATTGCGTTTGAAGAGGGCCAATGAATTGCTTTGCTTGACATGAATTGGGAGTCCATTCCAAAGGTATAGTAACCTCTGGGAGACAAATTTGACCCTCCAGCATGGTCTAATACTCTCACATACTAGGTTAAGATCTTTAGTGTGAATAACCCTTGTACCATTTGATTTGAAGATATGCAACATTTCAAATAAAGCATGGACAAAGATTGCCTTATGTGCAAGATATAGATCACCTATGAGGAGTCTGCATGAAACAGAATGAAATGACAGTGATCTCAGATGATCCACACATGACAGATGCTGAAGACCTTGAATGATCCTTGTGAGGAACCCTTGTGGTCTCTCCAGTTGATGGAGGTGCTTGGAAATACCAAAAGGGGTATTGTATTCTATTATGGCCTGATGAGGGGAGACGACAGAGAGGTTATAACTTCTTTCATTTTCTGGATGCAATAGCCTTTCTAATGAGGTGAGCAATATAGAATTTCCTTTATACCACTGTGGAGACATGCTGATCAAAGGTAAGGTTACTGTCAACCTGTGTGCCCAAGTCTTGCACCATTGAGTGCATACTTAGTGTTTTGTTATTGATGTGGTAGTTAGCAGGAACATCACATGTACTGAGAGGGATGATAATACATTTTTTGGAATTAAGGTTAAGGCCATGACTTTGGCATCAATCATTTGTGTGTGTAAAACCCTCTTGTAGGATCTAGACATCATTTGGAGATTCTATGACTGCTTCCAGTTTGCAGTCATCTGTAAACTTTGTCAGCCACAGACCTTTAGCTTTAGCTTCTACTTTGGAGAACTAGTTTCCAAACAGTACAGGTGCCAGGACAGATCCCTGTGGAACACCACTGGTTACAGGTGTGCTGTTGGAGGTGGATTCCCCTATTTGTGAGTATATGGGTTATATCAGTGAGCCAGTTAGTGACCCAACTAACAGTATAAGAGTTGATACCTAGCTGGGTGAGTTTGTCAATGACGCCTGAGTGGGGGATAGTGTCAAAAGCCTTGGCTTAGTCTAGGTACGCTGTACTCACAGATTTCCCCTCATCCAGGGCCTTAGTGACTGTCTTGGAGAAGTCCAAAATGTTTCACAGGCATTATCTCCCTTTGACAACTCCAAACTGAGTAGGGGCAAGTGTTTGGAGCTTGCCTATATCTTTATTGATAAGGTTAATGATGATTCGCTCCATGGCCTTGCAGATAAGACTAGTCAGCCTATTAGGTCTATAGTTTTTGGGGTCATGGGAAGTATCACCTTTGTGCAGGTGAATAATGGTGGCCGTTTTTCGAATCACCTGGGATGAAGCCTAGGCTTAGATTATGGTTGAAAAGAGTACCCAATGTTGTTGCTAATTTTTGTTGGAACCCATGTAGGACACAGCCTGGGATGTTATCAGGTTCCATAGATGCTGTGTTTTTGGACTTAGAGAGGGCATTTATGACTTGCTGTTTACAGATACAAGGTAGTGGATAGGTGATAGGGCTGTCATGGGGATGTCATGGGGTAGATGTGGCAGGGACAGGGGAGTGAAATTTTCACAGAACCTGTCAGCTAACAGGTTAACTATGTCCACAGGCTCAGTATATGTGGTATCATTAACTACCACTTTGGCACACATCTGGGCCTGTCCTTTAGGTAGTGGATGTAACTAAAGAATGCCTTATGGTTGTCCTTAGTTGAGGAATATAAATTGGCTTGTTTAAGTTGAGGAGGGAGTGTTTCCAGTTTAGGGCTCCCTCCCTCTTACTCTTAGACACAAATTTCTTCCTCTTATTGTAAAGCCTGTTAATTGCAGTTGTCCACCAGGCAAGTTTGCTCTTCCTTGTGGAGCTTGTTTTGGTCATATCAGGTACGCCCGAGTCAATGCAGTTAAACAGCTGTTTGTATAAAGCATTGGTGTAGAACTCGGCATAGTTGACAGTTTCATCTGATTGTGGAGGTGCAGTACAGCTATATATACCATTCTTTAAGTGGTCATAATGTGCTTTTGAGAACTGTTTTGGTTTCTTTGCTTTTGGGGACTGGTGATAGTTACTTTGAATGAGACTGATTTGTGGTCAAATATCACTAGGGAAGACCTCACAGTGGTGGTGCTAAAGTTCCCCCCATATTGGTAAGCACCAGATCCAGGATGTTGGCACCCCTTGTGGGGGTGTCAACCAGCAAGTCCAGAGCCTTGGAGTTAACAAAATTGAGGAACCTTTGGAAAGTGAGTTACAGCACAAGTAATTTACCCGATGAATGGATGGTTAGTTAAAGTCACCCAAAGCCAGGCTGTTCCGATGTATCTTGATAGACTCAAGTCGATTCAAATAGGCAGATTGGGTGTCCTGATTCATGGAGGGGGTCCTGTTGCTGGAAATGTCTTGGCTAGGTGTCCTACCAACAGTTAATTGTACCTGAAGTATCTCCAGGGAATCCTACTGTTTAACCAATCTGTCATAGTATTTCTCTGTAATGAATATTGGTACACTACCTCCTTTAGTTTTCATGCCTTCAGTTTGTGGTCTGAACATTTGGAAGGAGGTGTAGCCCGATATGGTTGGGGTGCTCTCTACAGCAATGAACCAGGTCTCCTTGACTGCACAAGTGTACAAGTCTTCCAAGGTGAGGACTGCTTCCACTGAGTGCAGTTTCATGTTAAGCCACCTATTGTTTAGCAGCATAACCTTGAGTTTTTTCATGTGGGGTTTTCACATCTGGACTTTTCTCCTTGAAACTCCACCTAAAAAGAACACTATGGGGGTGGCAAGAGCCTTGGTGAGTAGCCAAAATCCCAGGAGTGACAGATGAAGACCATCTCTGACAAAACATTAAGGTTTGTCGATCATATCATCCCAGGCTGACATATGCTGTATCCCCTTAGAAAGACACCAGAAACTAAGGTAATTATTGAGGTCAATAATTTTCTCTTTGTATTGAGACATCATGCTAGTTGAAGGTAAAATTCTGCTTAAGGCTAGGGACATACCTGCCTAAGACCCATAGCCTGAGAATTCAGTCATGTCTCTGTTCATATAGTCCAGAGAAATACATCTCAAGTCATCCACAGCAACATGTAACATAATAACGTGAGTTTCATGTGTGATATAGCAGATCCTGGCACCTGAAAGACAGCTGACTGTGGCCTTCTCCTTTTCCAGCCTAGTGAGAGGGACATCTGTGTGTTTCTCAATGGAATCACCTATGACTAACATGTTGCTTTTTGTGTTTTGCCTTAAGGGCATGACAGGAGAGACACTGGTGCAAAAACTATTATGTGCGTTGTTTTTTTGCAGTAGATGTATTATGTGTAGCATGCTTTTGTTTGTTTTTGGGATGTCTCTGGTGTTTATGTATGTTTCTGGTAATAACTTCTGCATATGTAGGTATGTGCGATGTGGGTTTGGGTGAGGTGGGAGGTGAGGTGTGCAGCGTGACAACCTGCTAATTGTCATATGTACTGACTGGTGTGCAAGAAAACATGTATTCCATGGTGCTGATATAGTTGCATCTCTAACATGCTGAGTTTGTGTTACTGTGGTCCAATGACATGAATGCATGCATAATGTGATGGATCCTAGCCCCAGAGAAGCAACTGATTGTGCCTTTTTCCTTACTCACCTTGGTGAGAGGGACATCAGTGTGTCTCACAATGGAGTCTGCAATTAATAGAATGTTGGACTGTGTGCTGGCTTGCCTTTTGAGCTTATAGGTTGAGCTTCCATGAGATGTAGCTCTATGTGTTGATATGTGCATTGTTTTTACAGAGTGCATTTGGGGCTGCTGAGGATATCTGTTATCTGCACTTTGTCTATGAGGTCTTTGTGATTTATGAAGGTTACATTTCAGTGCCTCGGCATATGTCTGCTTTGAATTGTGTGTGATGGGTGCAGCATGTGTACTACTACCTTATTGACATTAAGAATACTGCCATGTGAGAGCTTTGCCTACAATGACATTGTGTAAATACATCTCTCACATCCCATATCAGTTTGTTTGAGAATGAACTGGTTGTCATCAAACATGAGGTGATTTCTACATTGCCTCAGGATGACCATATCCACCAAGATGGTAACGGTCACAGTGGGAAATGTCATATCCATGGGAACAGACCCATTTTTATTGATTAAGCAGTTGCATTGAGAATATTAGTCTATGTCACGAGCATCTGTTTTGCAATTATGGGGACAATGCTTGTTGCTGCAGGGTAGGTGTCCTGTGTGCAACGTGGTATTGGAGTATGTTCCATCATGCTTTCCCAGGAGAAATGTCATTCAGCTTGTCTGAGTCTGTACAGAACAGTTCCAGACACTGGAGGGGAAGTTGATACATACACCCTGAAAAGTTAAGGATGGAGTATTTAGGCAGTTATTCTGAAGTTAGACACAAATCAAGCAGTGCTTACTGAAAACAAATAATTACCTTGTGAAGAA
This sequence comes from Protopterus annectens, assembly GCF_019279795.1. Classification (NCBI taxonomy): domain Eukaryota; kingdom Metazoa; phylum Chordata; order Ceratodontiformes; family Protopteridae; genus Protopterus; species Protopterus annectens. Next base: position 474,029,192 of record NC_056725.1, on the reverse strand, counting down.
TGCTGAAAAGAGAGGAGTTACATGAATGGCTACTGCCTTGCTACCACATCTGCACACTCTGCTGGGATACAATGCTCCTTTTATTTTCCTCAGACTAGAAGCAAAATGTTAGCACCAGTGTCAAGATGAGAAGCAGGCCACAGCCTGTTTGATGATCCATACACTTATCCCAGATGATGCAAGGGCTTGTAGGCTTGTTGTAGCCTTTTCCAGGTAAATGCTTTTAATAGCAAACAAACCAATTGGTTCAGTTTTGCATGTGTTATGCCTTGGGTGTCCTAGGTTGTTCTAGCAAGGTCCACAGTGGCAGTGATCCATATTAGGTAACAGTTTCACAGCAATTCAGGCAGCCTGCCCTTCAACAGTGTAGGAGAGGTGATCTGTGTGACATGGTGTTCCTGTCTCACTAGCATGTCCTAGGTATGTAATACTGTACATTTAGGGTCCCAACACATCAAACTGTAGTCCCACATTATTTCGCACAACATCTATTTGCTGTCTAGTTGTTTGACAGGCATTGCAGCCTTGCAAGGCCAAACTACTTACTGCAAAGTTGCACAGGTCTTCTGCTTATGCACAGACATCCACATCTTCACTGCAAGGAGTGCCTGCAGAGAACGTGTCTGAGGCTGTGAACCCCAAGGGTGTAGCAGCATGACTTTTACTTTGCTGGGGTTGTACATTGTCACATGTGTAAGTCTGCTATTGCGACCCTGCCTAATAACAGGATTATGACTCAGGAAAGTGTCACATGCCTGGCAAAGCAGTGTATTCAATATACCATGTTATCCCACACTGTCAGGTACTGTTTTACTTTAGAATGACACCATAAAGGTAATGATATCTGACATTTAAGCATATGTCAGGCCACTGCCTAACCATGGCTTGTTGTAACATATACATAAGCAGGAATATATTGCTAATGGCATTATCAGTATCTTTTAAAGGGATGTGGACAGTGTCACTAACCATCAACTGCTAGTGCACACAAACACAAAGTGTGAGAGATAAAACTCTACTAAGAACTTTGAATCCATGCTGTCTCACACACCATTCAGTACATATGACAATGAGCAGGTTACCAGCATGCATATTTCATGTCCTACTCCATCCAAACCCACATCACACATACTTGTGGAGGTTATTACCAGAAACATACCTAAACACCAGAGACCTCTAAAACACAAACGCAAGAACATTACACATAATACTTCATTTGCAGAACACATTAAACATAATAGCCCATGCAACAGTGCCTCCCTGGTTAAACACCTAAGGAAAAACACAAAATCAAACATATTAGTCATAAGTGATTCCATTGTGAGACACACAGATGTCCCTATCAACAGACTGGATAAGGAAAAGTTCATGGTCAGCTGTCTGTTAGGTGCTAGGATATGCCACATCACGCATGCACTCAAGTCTCTCAACAACAGGTACTTTTATGACTCTGTCATAGTCCATGTTGGTATGAATGACTTGAGATGTTCCTCTTTGGGCTATATGGAGAGAGACATGACTGAACTGTCAAACTATGAGTCTCAGGCAGGGATGTCCCTAGCCTTACACAAAATTTAACCTACATCTTGGATGATGCCTGAATACAACTGAAAATGACTAACCTCCATAATTAGTTTAGTGTCTGGTATCATTCTAAGGGGATACAATATATGTCAGCCTGGGATGGCATGATTGACAGACCTCAATTCTTTGCCAGAAATGGCTTTCATCTGTCACACCTGGGTTTTGGCTTCTGGACAAGGGTCTTGCCACCCCCATAGTGCCCTTTTTAGGCAGTGTACCACGGACAAAATTCCCAATGTAAAAACCCCATCCCAAAACAAACTCAAGGTTATACAGCTAAATAGAAGGAGTCTCATTATGAAATTGCACTCACTGGAAGCTGTTCTCAGACATTTGTGCCAGTCACAGAGACATGTTTCAAGGCTGGGGAGAGTACCCTAGGCATACCGGGTAACACCCCTTCCACACATTCAGCCTGAAACTGAGGGCATGAAAAATAAAGGGGGAGGGATGTATCACAATTCCTTAAAGATAAATACACATCCAAATTGGTTAAGCAGTATGAATCCCAGTAGACACTTCAGGTGCAATAAAATGTTTGTAAGGCACATATTCAAGTTATTGCCAGCTACAGGACCCCCTCCATGAATCAGGATACCCACTCTGCTTATTTGTATGTACTTGGTTTTATCAAGATACATCCGAAAACCATGGTTGTGGGTGACATTTACTACCCATCCATTGAATGGGTCAATTACTTGTGCTCAAACTCACTTGCCCAAATGTTCCTCGACTTCATTAATTGCAATGCCCTGGACCAGGTGGTTAACACCCCCACAAGGAGAGTCAACATCTTGGATCTGGTGCTTACTAATATGGGGACCACTGTAGCACCCCTACTGTGAGTTCCTCCTTGGTGAGATCTGACTACAAATCAATGTCATTCAAAGTAACAGTCATAACTGCCCCCCCCGAAGAAAGTAAACTAAAAAAATTATCCAAAGCAGATTATAACCTCTCAGAAGATAGCATAAATAGCTTCACTGCACCTCCTCCCTCAGATGGAACTGGCAATTATGCTGAGCTCTATACCAGTGCTTTATACAAACACCTGTATAACTGCACTGACTATGCTATACCTGATAGGACCAAAACAAACTCCTCAAGGAAAAGCAAACCAGCCTGGTGGACAACTGCCATTAACAGGTTTTACAATATGAGGAAGAAATTTCTGACTAAGACTAAGATGGAGGGAGCCCTCCTAAACTGGAAACATTTCCTCTTTAGCTTAAACAAGACAATAATAAATTTTGTGAAGTCCTTCAAAGCAAACTATGAGTCCAAATTAGCTTCCTCAACAAAGGACAGCCACAACACATTCTCTAGTTACATCTGTAACCTAAAAGGAAAGGCCCAGATCTCTGCCAAACTGGTAGTTAATGATACCACATATACTGCACCTATGGACATAGATAGTCTGTTGGCTGACAGGTTCTTTGAAAACTTCACTCCTCTGTCCCCAACACATACCCAATGACATTCCTAACATCTGTCCTCTACCTTGTATCTCTAAAGAGCAAGTCATAAATGCTCTCTGTAATGCCAAAAACACAGCATCTATGTGACCTGAGAATATCCCAGGCTGAGTCCTACCTAACATGAATTAGCCACTCCATTGGATACTCTTTCAATCATAGCCTAAGCACCAGCTTTGTATCAGCTGAATGGAAAACAGCCACCATTATTCCCTTACACAAAGGTTGTGCATCCACTGACCCTGGGAACTACAGACCTATTTGCCTGAATAGCCTTATGTGCTAAGCCATGGAGGAAATCATTATGGACCTTATCAAAAAATAAATAAAACAGGTAATCTCAAAAGCCTTCACCCTACTAGATTTGGATTTGTCAAAGGGAAATTATGCCTGTTAAATCTGGTGGACTTCTTTGAGACAGTCACAAAGGTCCTGGATGAGGGGAAATCTGTGTATAGAGCCTATCTGGCCTAAGTAGACTTAGACAAGGTGTTTGACAGTATTCCCCACTCAAGCACTATAGACAAACTCACCCAAGTAGGAATCAACCCTTATATCGTTAGATGGGTTGCTAACTGGCTCACTGATAGAGCTCATGCAGTCAAAATAGGGGAATCTACCTACAACAGCAGACCTGCAACCAGTGGTGTTCCACAAGGATCAGTCCTGGGATCTGTACTGTTTGGAATCTATTTCACTAAAGTACAAGCAAAAACTAAACGTTTGTGGCTGCCAAAGTTTGCCGATGACTGCAAACTGGGAGTGGTTATAGAATCTCAAAATTATGTCAACATCCTACAGGGGGGTCTTATGCAAACAAATGATTGGTGTGAAAGTCATGGCTTAAAATCAATGAAAAAATGTATTATCATTCCTTTCGGTGAAAGAAATGTTCCTACAACCACATCGAAACACCTTACATACTCACTCAATTGTGAGAGACCTGGGCACACAGGTTGACAGCTACCTTACATTTGACCACCATGTCTCCACCATGGTAAGAAGGACATTCTATCATGCTCATGTCATAGGTAAGGGCATTGGTTCCAGAAAATAAGAAGTTATAACCTCCCTGTACTCTTCCCTCAATAGGCCAATAATTAAGTACAATGTCCCTTTTGGTATGTAAGTTTCCAAGCACCTGAAGCAACTGGAGAGAACACAAAGGTTCCTAGCAAGGAAAATTTAAGGTCTTCAGCAGCTGTCCTATGTGGAACATCTGAAATGACTGTAAATTTAGTCTGTTTCATACAAACTACTAAGAGGTGATCTCTGCCTTGCATACTAGGCAATCTCTGACCCTGCTTTATTGGAAATGCTGCATATCCTTAAGTCAAATGGTACACAGGCTATTCGCTCTAACCTGGTATGTGACATTAATAAAACCTGCTAGAGGGACAGATTTGTTTCCCAGAGGTTAACACTCCTTTGGAACAGACTCCCAGTTCATGATAAATAGAACACCTCATTAGCCCTCTTCAAACACAATCTGGATGACTGGATGGGTGATCGTAAATTCACTCTGGGAATTCCACCTGTGTCTCTCTTGGACAGGGGCAATAGGTGTTGATCATGGAAATAAGGGTAAGAACATGGCTAGGATTTTAAGGGCCCTAGGGCCATTAGCCTAGTAACTTCCTATAGACTAGTAACTTCTTATCATCCTATGATCTCATAGGCTGATGTAAAATGTTACGATTAACATTCAGACACACCAAGCTGGCTGCAGTAATAATAATACCATTACCTATTTACATTGACAGAACACTGAATAGTGCACATACAGCATGTTCACTGCAGTTAGAATAGAACCCTTGCCTATCTAAATTTAGACACTATAGAATGCACAATGCATCATAACCACCACTGCTCAATTCGGACATTAATATGGCTTTAAGTAATCTTATGGCACATGAAATTAGCAGGCCTTGTGAAAGACAAGGGTTTGGAGGCCTGAAACAGCTGCAAGACCCAAAAGCATGCCTATTTGGGATTCACACTTGGCACACACACCCACCCACACACACCCACACACACCCACACACAAAATGTGGGCTGGAGTGAGATTATAACTCCTACTGAGCTAGTTTTACGCACTACAGATCAAAGTAATTAATACATATGCCATGCCTCAAGTCTGACATTAAAATGGCTTTAGGTAATCTTATGGTAGATGGCATCAGCAGGCATTGTGAAGGACAAGAGTTTGGAGGCCTGCATCAACTGCAAGGGCCAAAAAGTGCAAACCCATGCCAGTTTGGAAGTCAGTGCATAATTCACACTTGCTCTTTGGGGAGGTATACATACATCAAGTGGGCTAGAGAAAGATTAGAACTCCTACCTATCTTGTTTTGCATACTACAAATCACAGTACCTAACACATGCACAGTTGCTCAAGTCAGACAATAACATGGCTTTAGGTAATCTTATGATAGATGACATCAGCACACCTTGTGGAGGACAAGTGTTTGGAGGCCTGCACCAACTGCAAAGACCAAAAAGTGCAAACCAATGTCAGTTTAAAATTCATACTTGCTCTTTGACAGATGTACAAACCCACACACACAAACACCAAGTGGGCTGGAGTGAGATTAGAACTCCTACTTATCTAGTCTTATGTACTACAGATCCACATATGTAATGCAAGCACCACAATTCAAGTTTGTGTTGTAAAGGACAGCAGGTGAAGTAATCCTAGAAAACATAAACAAGCCCTGGGTTGAACAGCTTGGGTGACCTGAAGAGTTACATTGCTTCTTTGTGTCATCTTCAGGTAGTAGCTTAACAATCAGAAAACTGTTTTGTAGCCTAGCTATGTGACAACAATACCTGTTTTGGGCATATGTGTCTGTTTGCATTTCAATGGGCAAGCCTGTGGCAAAACTAAATTTGCCCTGTCAATGAGTGTGCACACAAGAGAATAGATTACACTACTTGTTTAGTTGTTGATGTATGTGTGGTGAAATCCAACAGACACAGGGGTCTGTAGTGAATGTGGGTGTTGCTGCTGCTGTAGATATAAACATATGGCTTCACAATATATGTACTTATTCATATACGATGTCATACATTTTCAAAGTTTCCACATGCTGTCTTAGGGAGACATGGCATGACTTGCTACTGTCCAGCTGTTTGCAGCAAATACACAGGTTTGACTCATATTTATGTGTGTTTCACACTAATTTTTTCCTTGCTGACAAATATGGCGCCATGTACACATGACGTGAGAGAAGACTGCCAGAACTCTGAAATTCACATGTCTCAATAGTCCTCCAACTGCAACACATGTTATACTATGCACTTCCAAATTTTTGAAAGTGCATTATTAAATGTTGAGCACTTTCTTTTGGTCCTTTGCCCAACATTAGATGTGTCATAGTGCAGCTTTACTGTCCATGATCTGGGTATGAACGGCAATACAGACATACACACACATATCTCCCTCTCTCTCTCTATATATATATATATATATATATATATATATATATATATATATATATATATATATATATATATATATATATACACACACACACATATATATATATATATATATATATATATATATATATATATATATATATATATATATAAATAGAGCGAGAGAGATATAGAGAGATACATATTTTTAAAATAAATTGCGTGAGGAGCAATAGATTTGCACTCTACTTTAAGTGTAATGGTGTGTGCAGTGGCATTTCTGGATTGTTAGCACATTGCTAAGCAGTACGCAAATGGGAAGCGCATTGCTTACATCAGAGACTTATTGTTCCATAAACTGACTCCAGCCACGCCTAACTGTACTGCAGGCCGTGATTATGTGTGTCACATGGTGTGACCTATTAATCTGTTTCTGCACTACTGCACTTTGCACAAATTAAGACTTTTTTTTCAATAATTTTTATTTATTCTTTTCATCAATACAGAATAGTAAACAAAATACAACAAGAAGAAGGAACACATATTCACAATAAACAGTTGTTATACATTGAAAGTAATATAAAAAGAGATAAAACAAACAAACAATAATATTTACAGTATGTACATAGATGCTTTCAATATTCGGAAGAAAAGGTGTTACAATTCGGTAAGAGTTGTTGTGAGTAGAAATCTAAATTAAAGAAGGGAAAGAAGAAAAATAAAAACTTTCGTGAGTCATGGATATGAATTAATATGGGACCTCTTATTCGTAGTTAAGTCTGGTTATTTGTGATGAGTTAAGCAAGAATAATATTAAAGACTTGTTCCCATAATTTCCTAAGCTTATTGTTTTTATTCCCTTCATCGATTAAAATTTTATGGACTAATAGATATTTAGTCGCCATTATTCTAAAATTCTCCCAAGAAATGTTAATTGAGTTAAGCCAATTGGTTGCTATATAAAGTTTCATTAAAAGGAAAATGTTGATCAGCGTAACTGCTTGTGTTTTAGAAATAAAGAGTAAATTCCCAGGTGAGAGTAGATGTTTGATAGCCCATTTTATGCGGTTGAAGTTTAAGGGAGTTCCAAAGTTTAAATACACACTTACAGCTCCAGAATAGATGTAGTATATTAGCCGTTTGGTCTTTACAGTGTGGACAGAATGGGGATTTCTTAGGGTTAAATTTATGTAAAATAGCGGGTGTGAAATATGCGTTATTATAATTCATAAGTTGGGTAAATTATAGTTTTTTAAGAGGTGTAGATTTAATTGTTAGGTTAACTGCTTGGTTCAGTTGTTGGTTATCAAAGGAATAACTAATCTTTATCCAATAGTCCGAGACACGTATATCTTTATGGAATTTGATGTCTTTTATTAATTCATATGTATTAGTGGTATATTTCTTAGTTGGGAGGATGGTTTTCCAGAGTAAATTACAGGTTATTATATCATTGTTAGTTATATTGTAGTTTTGGAGATAACTGGTACATAGTTCTTTAATTTGCCTTAAAATTACTAGATAAGATTTGGGGAGGTTCAATTGGTTCCTCATTTCTTGTATTGAACACTTTAGATATGGGTATATGTCTTGGATGGTTGTATTAATTAATCGAGGAAAGGAGTTCAGGTTTAGGGTCTGATTGTTTATTTTAAGGTTGGGATTTTTGTGCAAAGGTTGTAATATCATCATAATTTGTGCAAGATTTAAATATTTAAAAAGTTTTTGTGTTAATGATATAGAGTGTTTAAGGAGTTCTATTATATTGTATGATTCTATTAAATTTTTATTTATGAATGGTAAGGCTTTGGGGTTGATATCCTGGCTTTTGATGTGTCTTTGGTATATTGTTAGCCACAGCGGGGACCAATTTTATTCTTTGGGTTATATTCAGCTATACGCAATATCATGTTAGAATTTATAATTAGCTAATATATCTCAAAATTGGGAAAGTCTAAGCCACCTTTATTTTTTGGGGTCGTGAGTTTTTCATATGAAATTCTGTTTTTTTTTTTTGGTTCCCATATAAATTTTGCAAGCAAAGTATGAATTTGTCTAAAAAAATTGTTGGGTATGTTTAGCTGAGTAGTCATGAATATATAAAGTATTCTGGGTAGCACATTCATTTTGGTTACAGTGACTTTGGCCAGAAATGGTAATTTTAGATGTTTCCATCTATTAAGGTCCAAAATAATATTCTGCCATTTTTGCGTTATATTATTTAAGTAGAAATCTTTATTGTTTATGGAAAAGGTAATGCCTAAATAGTTGATTACTTCTTTTGTTTTCAATTTTCCTACCAGAGGTAAAAGGGAGAATGGTTTAGAGGGTTTTAAAGGAAATATGCTAGTTTTTTTAAGATTTAGTTGGTAGTTTGATATCTTTGAGAAGTATTCCATAGCCGATAATATTTTATTTATATCTGAGATTGGCGTGGTACAGCAAATGTTCAAATAATCTGCAAAGGCTGATAGGAAGATTACGGTGTTATATATTATTGGGGGGTTAAAGTAAAGATTTTGTTTAATACTTAGGAAGAGCGATTCTAGGTATAAATTAAAAAGTATAGGAGATAGAGGGCATCCTTGACGGGTTCCATTTTTAATTGATATTCTCTTTGACCAAGTTTTGTTAATATATAGAGATGTATAGGGGTTATTATATAATATTTGTAGAATTTGGATAAACGTTTGGGGTATATTAAAATAAGGTAATGTTTGGAGTAGAAATTCTATATTTACTCTATCAAAGGCTTTATGAGCATTGATAACTAATGCATATATGTTTGAATTAATATAATTAGCATAAGAGATTAGTTTATTGAGAGTTAGTGTATTATCACTCATTTGTCTGAATGTTGTAAAACCAGATTGTTCAGGGGAGATAATTTTATCTAGCAGGTTTTTCAGTCTGTTTGCAAGTATAGATGTTAATATTTTGGTGTCAATGTTAACAGAGAGATAGGTCTATAGCTATCTGGGTTTTTGGGGTCAGCTTGTTCTTTGAGTATAAAAATAGTTTTAGATGCATTAAAGTACAGATCATTAATTTTAGTGTTTATTATATAATTCAGTATATGGAATAGAATTTGAGCTAAAATAGGGGAGAAGGTTTTGTAAAATTCAACAGTGAGGCCGTCTGGGCCTGGGGCTTTATGTGATTTCATTTCTTGAATTTCTTTAGTTATTTCACTAATAGAGATAGGTTCATTTAATTTTTCCTGTTGTTCTAGGTCTAGTTTTGGGAAATTGAGTTTTTGGAAAAAACGTGCTCTATCTTCTTTTCAGGATATTGATAATTGTTCTCCATAGGTCTGTGAATAAATTAGTTCAAAGGTTTTAGTAATATCTTCAATTTTGGTGTAATGATTGTTTTCATAGAGTATTTCAGATATTTGGGAGTGAGGTTTAGTTTGGGTTATAATTCTGTCTAGTGCTCGAGACGGCATTTGTACTTCATTAGCGTAGTTGGCTAACATTCTGGTTTCATAGAAGGATAATTTGTTGTTATGTAAGAGGTATAATTCTTTTTGAAGTTTCATTATTTCTGTTTCTGTTTGAGTTTTATAGTTAGCTAATAGGTCATGCTCAAGCTTTTGTATCTTGGTTTCTAAATCCTGTTCTTCTTTAAGCTGAATTGTTTTATAGTAGGCTGCTTTTTTTAATAAATATTCATTTAATTTGAGCTTTGGTTGCTGCCCATTCAATATCCAGAGGTAATTGAGATTTAAGAATGTTAGGGTTGATTTGAGCAGGGATTGGATATCATTTATTATCTCCTTTTTGGTTAGAAGGTTAGGGTTCAGAGACCAATTGTAGCATTTTTTCGTTGTACTATTCTTTGTAATTCCATTAAGGTTTAAAGTAATTTTGGAGTGATCTGAGAGGTATCTAGTGTGGATGGTTGTTTTTGTGTCTATTTTAATGAATGAGTCCGAGATTAGAAAAAATTCTATTCTGGACCACATTTTGTGGCATTGCGAGTAAAATGTAAACTTGTTAGATTTATTAAGATTATCTCCATATTTAAATGGGTCATATAATTTATAATCCTGGATAAGTTCTCTTAGGGCTAAATGAGCTTGTTTGTTAGGTATTATAGTTGTACTTGATTTATCTTGGTCGGGATTTGGATATGTGTTCCAGTCGCCACCCAGGACCATATAATAATTTTGGAATTCATTTAAGATAGGGTGTAATGAGGCGAAGAAAATGTGCTGATTTTTACAAGGGGCGTAGACATTAAGGATAAGAAGAGGTTTAGAAAGATTTGGGGTTAGAATAGTTGCATAACACCACTCCCCCTCCTTGTCCACTTTAGTTTCTAATATTTTGTCTTGGAACTGCTTCTTGATTATTATAGCTACCCCTGCACTGTTAGTTTTGCCTTCAGAAGCTATAATGTCCCTTATCCATTTTTTCCCTCTAATTTCTGACCAATGTTCAAAAGTCAGATGTGTTTCCTGAACTAATATGAAGCTTGTTTTTGCTTTTAGGATGAGGTGTAAAAAAAGTTTCTTTTTTTCTTATTCTAGAGCCGTTTAATATTCCATGAGTCAAATCCCACATTTATGTGTTTGAGATGTTGGTGAAATAAGTCTTGCATGATTGTTTGCGATAATAACTTTTGTTTATGAATTGATAAAATAAGATTATGAAAGCATCCTATTATTCCCGTCCCAACCCTGTGCCTAACCACTACTCCCATGGACCAGGAATAAAGCAGGGAGTAAGTAGTTATTAGTTTTGAAGATCTATAATTCAATAAAGTATTTACATATTGAGTTTTAATATTTAGGTAATAAATGGTAACTAGTGTCCCTGCAAATATTTTCTCTACATTGACAAAGCTTAACAAGCTAATTCCCTAAAAAACACCACTAATCTATCCCTAACCTCCTCAATGGATTTTGTATAAACCTGATAGAACAACTATAGTGTATAATCTGGGAGACTGGCAATAATTAAGAGCTATAAATTTGAAAGTTATTAGTAGAACTATTATACTAGGTAGAGGTCCATCTAGGTTATTCAGGTTGTTGTATCATCTTCATTGTTCCCTATATATTATCTAGTTAAATAATTTCCAGGTAGCATAGCAAGTTGTTTTTATTCCTTAAACAAGTTCAAGTCTTTTGAAAAGAGGCTTTTAAATTTGTAGTAGATTCCAAAGATTTTTATAGGAATGTATATATGAATGTTAGTATAACATAGTGTTATATTAGAAGTTATTGGTAGAATTGTTAATCTTTTCCTTTAACATTTCTCACTATCGTTGAGCTAATAATAAGTTCCAATATTATTTTATGTGTTCACCTTTGCTTCCTGTTCCTCTCTTCCCCCTTTCCATCCACACCCTTTCTTCCCCTTTTATGCAATGTGTAGGGCTGCACGCTTTCATTGATCTATCTTTTGTCTGTGTTGCTCATCAGTGCTGCCCTGAATGTGGTGCTCAAATTTGTAGTTGTAGGTAAATAGCATTACTTTGCATGCATGGACATGCACTCTTAGTAAGTGTCATAGTATGCCTTAGCTCTAGCATCTGTTACTTCAACAGTACATGCTTCTTTTCACAGTAGTACTACTCCACTGTTTTATGCAATCTTTTACACAGCGTAGTATTAAATACTTATCCATGAATCCTGGACAAGTGTTTGACATTGACCTTACTAAAAGTTTAGTTTTCCAAGCTTTTTATACTAATATGAGGTAATTATTATGTTTTATTGTAAAGTGTAATGTTATGTTGTTAAGTCTCACAGGTGATTACTAGGCATACAATTCAGGAAATCATTAAGGTGCCTCGTCTAAAAATGCAGATCAATGACTAATTTAGGTGCCTTGGTCAGAGTCTCATAATAGATGTATGAAGGCTGAGGAAAACAAAGACTCTTTATAGGGAGCAGCTAGTTAATAGCTCATAACCTTAATTCTCTGTGCAAATAGTTTGTGTTATATCTATTTGAAAATGTACCTTTTCAAAAAATGTTTACATTTATGACAATTATTTGATAATGTCAGTTAAATAGCTGGCTTGCTTTCAATATGAGATAGCTGTTACAATGTATTGAAATTTTATAAGGATCAACCAACATCTTGTCTTTTATTCTGGAGAAGTTTAAATGCTTTGTATATGAAGGGTGCTTATATTTTCTCTTAAAGGGTGTAGTATTCTTTGAAAGCATTTTGTTGTTTTAGCTTGATTTCTCATTATGGTAGTCATGCACACTCCATGTTTTAATATCTTTTCTAACATGTCATGGTAAACAGAATATTGTTATAATACTCTAAGGTATGATTTGAGCGTTATACCTACATGAAAAGGAGTTTATAACTCTTGATCTCGTGTGAACACATTTGCACAATTTTGTTCATGTTTTTTAAAACAAACATAGCCAATATAACATTCACTGTGTAGTATAGTCTAGAAATGAAACAATAAAACATTAAGGGATATTTAGTACGTATTAACATTGTTAATAGAGCTGTTTATCAGCTTATGTGACTATTAATAACAAGCAAACTATTTACTGTTCATTCTCCGGTCGATAGCATTATGTATGACTGAGAGTAGCTCCGTGGGACTGAGTTGACAAAGTAACCCTCTACCTTGAGTTTAGTAAACAATTTAGAGCAACTGTACTTTTTTTGTAGATATTTTTCAATTATAAATATTAGATAATTAATATAACTAAGGTTAGTCTTTACTCTATCCCACTGCAGAGATTATAATACAACGCATTTACGTAACAGCAGCTCTACTATCTTAGTTTAAATAACCATGCTCGGTATTTGAAAGTGTAAGACTGTTGTTTTTTTTTTTTTTACATCTGTTTGTACCTTGTGTTTAGCAGACTTAGAAAGAGAATATTTAAACTTTTAAAGTCCTGTATAGAGTTTCTTTACGAGCTTCCTTGCAGAGATACGATCATTATTGACCGTTTCTTCATTTTTTTTCTGTCTGTGACCAGGGGATTTCTCGGAGGTCACTTTGTGAGTATAGGTGCGTTCCAAGTGTTTAATCGAACGTAGGGGGACAATTTAGGCATGCTGCATGCCCCGGAAGTGTCATGCTTTACCGGTGTATGGAGTAGAGCATGCAAGAGCACTTTGGTTCCTGGCATGGGAAAATGCAGAGGCGGAAGCAAAGTTGAATTCCATTGGCAAAGCCTCGTGGCTTGTGGAATGATGTTAAAGTACCATAATACCATTGGTAGAGGCCTACAAAGGCCCAGCATGAGTCCAGAAATTAAAAATCAATCCCGAAGCACCAAAATGCGAGCAAACATCCACCCGACAGTCAGGCATCACTCCGGTGAGTATATTTAACGTTCCAGTGATGGGATTTTCTTGAAAATAGCAGGAAAGGTTTCTCTGGCATCTTTTTGGTTGGAGATCATGTATTTAGTTCCTTCTAGGTAGAAAGTTAATATGTTTGGGTATTTCATTTGAAATTTAATTTTCTTTTCGATCAGGAACTTGCAATAAGGGGAAAGAAGCTGTCTTGCTTGTCTTATTTGGAGGGGCAGATATTGGGCCAATGATATTGTGTTATTGTTCCGGTTTATAGTTCCTCCACTTTTTTTTACAGTCAACAAGATTGTATTAACATCTTGAAAGTTTAACAGTTTAGCATATACAGGTCTGGGTTTATATGTTACTTGGATTTCTCTCAGTGCTCTATGAGCTCTTTCTATTATTATTTGTTTAGCTAATCCAGGTTCTTTAAGCAGTATGCTGAATATTTGTATGATGGAAGGAAACAGTTCATTGTGAGTTATAGATTCTGGGATGTCTCTTATGATGATATTATTTCTTCTGGATCTTGCTTCCAGATCTGTAAGCTTTGCTTGGATGTTTTGAATTTCTTTATCATGGGAATCAGATTTTTTTGGTTATTAGTATTATTTTCTCCTCATTTTGTATGATTTTGGCTTCAGATTTATCCAACCTGTCCATTGTTTGGTTAAAGGTATCTCCAAATGATTGTAGTTGTATAGATAAACCTTTTATTGCTACCTGGATGGGAAGTAAAGCTGTCTTAATATCCTCCAGGTTTGCTGCTTGATCAGATGTGTTTTTGTTTCCAGTTTTAGAGGCATCTGGTTGTTTTGTTATCTTCTGTCTCTTAGAGTTTAAATCTTTTTCAGGAGGTAGTAAATCTGAAAGTTTTGTTTTGGATGTGGTAGTGTCCATATTTTTATCTTCTTTTGACATCCTGCAGTGATGTTATCATCAGTTTTGAGTGTAGATTTCAGTATGTCAAGCTGCAAAAGCACATGGCTTGTGTTAACCTCACTGTATCCTTTTCAATCTTAGTTGATTAGAAACTAGACCAGTCACTTCTTCTTGGTGGTTTTATTTAGGAGTTCTTTAGAGTTGATATTTCAATATATTTTGTTGAAATTGGTTCTGGTTAGTCTTCTGGGTTAGTTTTATTCCAGATAGTTAGAGGAGCTAAGGATTAGCAGTGTTTACAGAACAGCAGCCATCTTTGACTCCACAAATTAAGACTTTTTAAATAGGTCTTAGGTATGCATTGCGGTACGCAAATGTTTAATTAATATTTGAAGTAGCTTAATGCTAGTATAGCACATACAAGAGTCACACTCTGTAAAAAACACTTATTACTGCTTCACATGCAAAATATCTGGATATCTGAGGATTAGAGCCCTAAACACCATCACACAAGCTATATGCATTAGTCTCTTAAGCCACAGAAGTTGATTGACAGAAACAGAATCATTCATCACACAATCACCTGCATAAATATGTACATTGCTCTTCCTCAGTTACCTAGCACATACAATGTAAGATCAAATTGTACATTACTGTCCTGAAACTGTGTGGCATACTAACTGTGTGACATGCTCATATAGCATAGATGATTCAGTGTTATGGCAGTTACAAGGGGGCACTGCTATTTTGAGGGGTTTGGGAGTAGCTGCTAGGATACATAATAGTTTGACTATCATTTAACCTCACTTTTTAACATGTCCCTTGAATGATGTACCAGTAATCTGTTGCTGTAGGACTGCATGAATATTCCATGTATGAGGCCTACTGATTACAATGATGACATGATAGTGGAATGGGTGTCCGTAGGCCCATGTGGATGTAATTTCTGTCCAAATAGCCCACTATAGTTATCTGCATAATGTACCCCGTCCATAGATATAATAACATATCATAATAATTCTCTAGACTACTGTGAAGTTTATGGACTTACCTTGCAAGTGCAGCAGTTGACACAACTGTAGTTCAGGGCTGACTCTCTCTGATGCAAGCAGTACACAGCCAGTACATGGATAGATACAGGATGTGTGATTTGGCTGGCATCAATTTTACTATATGTATGTGAGTAGGAGTAAGGTGTTATTCCCTAGGTCCATAGGTTGTCAGTGACTGTGCACATCTGCTTACATGGATATCAGCAGAGGATTTCACCTCCTAGTCCTCCTGTGACTGTGGCTGTGGTGACCGAGGCATTGGTGGAGAGGTCTGTATCCCTTCCCTTTGCTGATCCTGCTGCAGCTGTTTCCACAGGATCAGATTGAGTAGCATGGCACATACTGTTAATGTCTGTGCACATGTGGCTGGTGTATACTGCAGGGCTCCATCAGATATACTGAGGCACCAGAACTGAGACCTCAGAAGCCCAGGCACATGTTCTGTGATGCTCCTTGTTTGTGTGTGTGCCTCATTATAGCATTCTTCAGTTGGTGTATGTGTATTTGTGATGTGTGTCATCCACGGTTCCAGGGCATAGCCAGCATCCTCCAGTAAATGGCACTGTGGGATGTCCCCCTAGCAAACATCTAGTACAGCTGTGATGTATGCAGTGCTATGCACAGCATTGCACAGCATATCTTATGCAAAGCTACAGAAAATTAATTGAATGTATCCATGTTTTCATTATTACTTCATGACTATGTTATGAGTGTCACATGGGTGGTTTGATAGCTTGAACATGCTAAGCTACACCCAAACTGTTTGCAGTAAGTGGCTCGCTAAGCAAAGATGTGCACTGAGCCCTAAAAATCCAGTGGGAATATAAACATCGTGTTGGAGCCTATATGATGTGGATAGGTGGAGATGGTTGCTCCCTTTAACAATTCAACAAATGCATGGTATGTACTCCTCATTTGCATAAATATTCATACTGACAACCTGGAAATTGCACGGTTTATAGCCATGTAAGTGGATAACAGCATGAATACACCATTGCACAGACTCAATGCAAGGCCCTACAGTACATTTGTCTAAAGTACATTGTAAGTATTATTTTACATTTTTCTTTTATTTTTCTGTTAAGAATGTTTGTGCACTGTGGTGTATAGTTCAAAGATGCAAAAATTAATAAAACAATTATTACACTCACATATTCCCTGTCTTTTTCAGACATCCACGATGTATGTTTTGCACATTTATATATATGATCTAACTTTTTCAGGGGAGTTATGTCCATATTTGTGGACTTTTACATCCCCTTCTTTCAGTGTAGACTCCTGTACATGGAAAATTTCTGCATACACTACTAACACAGACATGGAATCTACACAGATGTCTTTAGGCTTGTAGGATTACTCCACCTGGTTAATTTGCATGAAATTCACCTGCTTAAGCCTAAATTTGCATTGCACAAAAGTTTCCCTATTTGCACATGCTTGCGCACCTCTAAGGAGGGTTTACTGAATCTAAAAGTGTTCGCGCTCATGTACGCATCGAGCTGCGATACATACATGAAAAGAAATGTTGTATAAGCTTTAATGAATTCCACCTAATTGTCTTTCTGTAAAATTTTTGTTGTCCCTCATTTAAGATCTTTGGGAATAGAATGTCAAATCAAAAACTTAAACATATGTGTGAAATCTGTGCCTGCTATATGTTTACAAATATGTTATATGTTTATAAAAGTATTTGTGTCTATTTTCTTTCATATGTCTGATAGATGGCCGCAGATTCTGTCTTTAAACCTTTGATAGGTCTTTCCCATATAATATGCAAATATGCAGGACATTTAAAGCACACATACAGGACATTTAAAGCACACATACACACACACACACACACACACACACACACATATATATATATATATATATATATATATATATATATATATATATATATATATATATGTGTGTGTGCTCGAATTCTGAGAATACTCTAGTACACCGAAAGCGCAAACCATCAAAAATGTAAACAGAAATCTCTGTAGGTGGAGATTTCTGTTTACTTCAATGTAGTGCGATCTCAGAGTTGGTATATTTAAGTAGTGGGGGGTGTGGGGGGGTGGTGCTGCCTACATTAGTTTAACATTTTTTTTTGTGTATTTTTTTTGGACTTCGATTGTTTAATAGTTCAATGTATATGTTTGATCCATATGCATTCGAGCTATTAAACTTTCAAGGTCGTAAAGTAGACCAGATAGATAGAGGGAGCTTGGCTTCCAGTTTGGCTATATAAGCGTATGTCTCACAGGTTGTAGTGTTGGGTGGTAGGAGGAGAGGGTTCCGAGTGTACATGAGACAATTGTTACATTGCCCCAAGATGCCCAAATTCATCAGGTGGACAGGGGAAAATACTGGGAGCTGACCCTTAGACATGGGTGGATAGGTGCTTATTAATTTAAGTACTAAAAACTGTTTTCCTCCTAACAAGTGAGGTAAGTTGAGTGCTGCAGTAATTTGTAGATTATTTAGTGCTTGCAACGAGTTTTGAATAAGTGCTGAGCACAAGGAAACAGTTTTGCATGCAAAAAGTAGAAAACTGGATAGTTCTAAGGGAAAATTAGAACAGCAGCCTTTCTGGCACCGGGAATAGTTTAACCCTAGTTAAATGGTGCTGCACGATGCGCAAAACCTTGCAAACACTGTTTTTTTAAACAGAAAGATGAAAGAAATAGAAATAGCCCAAAATGGCCAATAAAACTACAGATTCTGAGCTGATACCACTCCTCCAGCAATGGATAGGCTACTCAAAGCTCACCACTCTCACTGGATGAACAGAGAAGCTTCCTTCTATCTTAGTAAGGTCTGGGCAATACAGAAACTATAAAACAGCCTAGAATTCAGCAAAATCTGAAAATCAGACTCTACTGGTTATAGAAAGTCAGGAAACTAGTAGATAGATAGGATTTTTTTTTCTTTTTTTTTTTCAAAAATTAAAACAGATACAGTAAAACAAACACTTTTAAAGCCGAAAAATGGCTACTACACTTAAGTGTGTAGCTGTCAACTGTTCAACAGTTGAAAAACACTTAAAAATGATCCATTAAAGTGCAAACAGTATCAGAATTTCAAAAAAACAGTTCAAATAAGTTGCAAGGTTAAAAACACTCGAAATAGTGTGACTAGCAAAAATAAGCAATAAAAAGTAAAACAGTGGTACTTAATCCACTCAAAGTCTCCCTTTTCTCTCTTTGCTGCTATAGAACTCTGCAGAACACCCAGGCAGGATCTTCCTGATGTATGTGTAGCCCTTAGAATCTTAGCTACAGGTACCTTTCAGAGACCAGCAGAGGACATGCTGACAGTGTCACAGACATCAGCATCCAGGATCCTCCACTAATTCATAGATGCTATGCTTCAACATGCCAGCAAGCACATATATTTTCCCAGTAGTTCTGAGGATAGGGCCAGAAACATGGAAGAGTTCTACCAGGTAGCACAGTACCCTGAAGTCTTGGGTGCCATATATTGCACTCATGTAGAAATTAAAGCACCACCTGGGGAACAGGATATGCTCTACATTAACAGAAATGGCTACCACTCTATCAACTGTCAAATCACGTGTAATGCAAAGGGTATCATCTTGAACATGTGTGCTGGCAACCCTGGCAGTTATCACAACTCACCTATATGGCACATCTCCCAACTCTACCAGATGTTTGCTAGGGGGGGATATCCCAGAAGGTCATTTACTGGGGGATGCAGACTATGCACTGGAACCATGCCTGATTACACCTATCAGAAATGCACACACACTCACAGTAGAATGCCATAATGAGGCACATGCTGAAACCAGAAATGTCATAGAGCATGTGTTTGGGCTGCTGAAGTCACGGTTCCAGTGCTGAAATACATATGGGGGAGCCCTGCAATACAATTCATGGACATGAACAGAAATCTTCACACTATGTGCCATGATACACATTATAATCCTGAGGAAACAGCTGCAGTAGGATTAGCAAGAGGAAGAAGCACATATCTCACCTTCAATGCCAAGGTCACCAAAATGACAGGCAGATGACATGACATAGGGTGAACCAAGAGCTGTCGTGGGTGTAAGCAGACATGAGCATGCTCAGTATGCCCTTGCATTGACTAAGAGACAATGCATAGCAAACTCACTCACCACCTAGGGGCCTAAAATCTTCCTCCTACTCAGATACATATAATAACATTGATGCCAGGCAACTCACACATTTACTTACTCATGTATTGGCTGTATACTGCTTGCATCAGACAAAGTCAGCCCTGCATTTACAAAGTAAGTTCTGAACCTGGAGTGTATTGTTTAATAATATTATGGTATATCCTTGTATTTCATCAGTTGATACAGTACACAACTAAAAGGTAGGAGATTTGTACAGAAATTACCTTAACATGTGACAGCAGAGACTTATTTGACTTATATGTGTCCATCAGTCAGTAGTAGGCCTCAGGCATCAAAGATTCACACAGTCATACCTCTCAGAAGTAATGCTGATCACTGCATGCCCTCAGTTTATCACCATACATTTGTACTGGAAAATCATTAAAGAGATAAGTTGGAAAGTAATGATACACATTGCAGCTTCTGACTTCACAACCCTCTCAAGATCAAACAACAGGTACTGGAAAAGAGGCAATGCATAGCACATACACTGACATGGGAGGGACCCAGGGAATAGCACCTCTCTCTGACTCTCACATACAGTAAAAGGGATGCCAAACATTACACTACCTGTGCCTAACCATGTGTAGGCAGTGTACTACATGCATCCATCACAGGCAGCCCTGCAGCACCACCTGCAATACTGGGACATCCACAAGATAAGGGACTCACAGATTGCAGTCAGGAGGGGGCTCACATACCCAACAACAGTGACAGACAGCAGGACAGGTGTAGACAAACACAAACAAATGCTGTACTATGGCCTCTGAATGAGGGGTATGGGTAACCACCACCCAGGCCTACATGGACAGACTACAGCAGGCAAGGTAGTGGGATGTCAGTAGAGATGGCTAGGAAGTCAGAAACGAATGTGTATGCAATCAAAAGATAAGAACAGTAGTACAATGGTATGGCATAGTCAGCATGATAGGTAAGACTACTGACTGAAATGGACGACAGGACATACCAGTACAGTCCTAGCAAATGTGCACAACTGTCAGGTGTGCCCCCCACCCCACATAGAAATATAGTAACAGTCAGGTGTGCCCCCCCACTCCTGTGTAGAAACATAGAAATAGTCAGGTGTGCAGACATGTTGCAACAGTCAATGCCAAATGATCGGTGGATACCCTGCAGACACAGCATGCTACCTGTCAGTGTACAACACAGAGGTCAACTGGGCAGTACAAACCACCGGACATGCTCCACACATGCAAAACAGATGGCCTTACTGATCATACTCACACACACAGAGAAATGAAGGCAATGTCAGTCATCAACATACTAAAAGGTCATACTGGGCATGCTCACACACTTAAACACATGAAGGCCATGTATGGAAACATCAGTGAACCAGACACATCCAGCGGTTGCAATTGTTAGCGCAGACACATGTCAGTATGCACCACTCATGCTTTGCACACACAGTGGATAGGAATACAGACATATATGTAAGGACAACACACCATAATAAGCCAAAGGTAGATGGATATAGATGTGTGGAATAGGGTGACCGTGACAAGGAGCCATCCATGCCTGTCCCACTGAGCACACAGCCAAAGGGCCCCAAACACATCAAGTGCAGATATCACACACTGCAGTTACTAGCAACCAGTACCTGTCAGCACCACAGACTATGTGGTCCATGTGCCAGCTGCGCAACATGGCTGTACAAGGACATAGTCAGCTAGTCGCCCTATACATGCACCTGTGACATATGATCCCATATGTGGTCGCCTGTGGTGTGTCACCCCTACATGAATGGTGTATGGGCCATGCACACACTGGCCACCCTATAATGGTACCTTGACAAGCCTGCTGAGGTTATCCAATGTGAAATACACCTTTGTGACAGTTGTAGGCTTGTAATCTCCATAGCACATCCCATAATTGCGTACTGCTGTAGTGTGATAGACTAGTTAGGTAGGAGTTCTAACCCAAGACATGACAACTGAGTGTGTGTCACTGTCCGTGTGTGTGTCTGTCTCTCACTGACTGTGTAAAGAACAATGCCTTTTAGGCTACTCACACCCCTTACTATTCACTTACCCAACTTTGGTATGGCTGCTGATGTCACCCACCTAGAAATACTCCCCTGGGAAAGCTGTAGCCCAATAATCTCTGTAGCACATGCTATAACTGCGTACTGCTGTAGTGTGATAATGTAGCTAGGTAGGAGGTCAAACCCCAGACGTGGCAACTGTGCATGTGTGAGTCTGTGTGTGCGTGTCTGTCTGACACTGACTGTGTAGACAGCAATGCTTTTTAGGCTACTCACACCCCTTACAAGTCAAATACCCACCTTTGGCAAGGCTGCTGATGTCACACAACTTGAAATACACCTCTGGGACAATCATAGCCCACTTATCTCTGTAGCATGTCCCGTAACATCATATGGCCATAGCCTCATTAAGGAATTAGTTGGGAGGTCTAGCCCCCGACCTGCCGATTGTGTGTGTATGCGTGCATGTCTGACTGTGTAGAGAGTAACGTTTTTAGGGTACTCACACCCCTTACATTTCACATACCCAGCTTTGGCAAGGCTGCTGATGTCACGCACCTAGAAATACTCCCCTGGGAAAACTGTAATCTCTGTAGCGCATGCTGTAACTGCATACTGCTGTAGTGTGATAGTGTAATTAGGTAGGCGGTCAAACCCCATGGCAAGTGTATGAGTTTGTGTGTGCGTGTCTGTCTGGCACTGACTGTGTAGAGAGTAGTGCTTTTTAGGCTACGCATACCTCTTACAAGTAAAATATCCACTTTTGGCATGGCTGCTGATATCACACAACTTGAAACACACCTCTGGGACAATCATAGCCCAGTAATCTCCATAGCGCGTCCCGTAACATCGTATGACCATAGTGTCATTAAGGAGTTAGTTGGGAGGTCTAGACCCCGAACTGCCCAATGTGTATGTATGTGTGCATGTCTGACTGTGTAGAGTGCAATGCTTTTAGGGTACTCACGCACCCCTTACATTTCACATACCTACCTTTGGCAAACCTTCTGATATCACCCACCTAGAAATACACCCCTGGGAAGGCTGTAGCCCAGTAAACTCTGTAGTGCATCCCATAACTGCATACTGCTGTAGTGTGATAAACTAGTTAAGTAGGAATTCCAACCCCAAACCTGGCAACTGAGTGTGTGTCTGTGTTTGTGTGCATGTCTGACTGTGTAGAGAGCAATCCTTTTTAGGATATTCACACCCCTTACAAGTCATATATCCACCTTTGGCAAGGCTGCTGATGTTACAGCAACTTGAGATACACCTCTGGGACAACCATAACCCAGTAATCTCCATAGCATGTCCCGTAACATTGTATGGCCATAGTGCCATTAAGGAGTTAGTTGGGAGTTCTAGCCGCTAACTGCGTGTGTATGCGTGCATGTCTGACTGTGTAGAAAACAATGCTTTTAGGGTACTCACACCCCTTACATTTCACATACCCAATTTTGGCAAGGCTGCTGATGTCACTCACCTAGAAATATACCCCTGGGAAGGCTTTAGCCCAGTAAACTCTGTAGCACATCTTGTAGCTGCGTAGTGCTGTAGTATAATAAACTAGTTAAGTAAGAGTTCCAACTCCAAACTCTAGCAACTGAGTGTGTGTTTGTGTGCATGTCTGACTGTATAGACAGCAATTCTTTTTAGGATACTCACATCCCTTATATGTCAAAAACCTTCCTTTGGCAAGGCTGCCGATGTCACGCACCTTGAAATACACCTCTGGGACAATCATAACCCAGTAAACTCCGTAGCACATCATGTAACATTGTATGGCCATAGTGTGATTAAGGAGTTAGTTGGGAGTTCTAACCCTTGACCGGCCAAGTATGTGTGCATGTCTGACTGTGTAGAGAGCAATGCTTTTAGGGTACTCACATTTTACATACCCACCTTTGGCAAGGCTGCCGATGTTACGCACCTAGAAATACACCTATGGGAAGGTTGTAGACCAGTAATCACCGTAGCAAATCCTGTAACTGCATACTACGGTATTGTGAATTAGAAGTGTGGTTTGGTTCTATCCCCACACATGGTATTTCCAGATATATTGTCTGTGTAGGAAGCAATGCATTTTAGGTTAGTCTCTCGCAGTCATTTGAAATGCCCTACTTTGGCAATCCTGCTGATGTCATTCAGTGAGAAATACACTTTTGGGCAAGGATTACTCCAGTAATATCCCTGGCATGTACTAAAACTGTGTAGTGCTGTAGTGTAATACACTAGTTAGGTAGGGGTTCTACTCCCAAACATGACAGGTGACTGTGTGTTTGTAACCCACATCCTGTGTAGAGGTGGTTGTGGCCAATGTGGAGTGGGTTTATCATATTTCTTATATGGTGGCCATACTATATATCACAATGTCCACGGTACAGGGATAACACATGTGATATGGCGGAGAGGCTGGGGTGCAGAGCCATACCCAGACATGTGACATCAAGGCCAGGCAATCACAGTTAGTAACCTCAGTATTACCCAGAGCACACTCTCACCTCATGTGTCATACACACACACATGCCTAGGTAACAGCCAATATGTGGGTAGTACACTGCATATTGGCCACTGATAGTAATTATGGAGTGATAGCGGTGGGCCACAGAGGGCATGACACCCAGTCCATCAGTACAATATGCACATATGTACAGACAGTGCACCTCCCCCATGTTCCCCAATGGACACCTGCACCACCTGTGGTGCCATCACATGTGACCCACAACGGACATACCATGCCAGACAACATGCCTGTATGGACAGATGCCACTGACACCAAGGAATGCTGATAGCATGCACTCCATGTAGGTGCAGGGTAAAGCTGCTGGCCATTACCAGCTCCCACCAAAGGTGGGCAGGACTGGCACATCAGATGATAATCTGTGTTCACAACATGGGCCGGACACCCCAGGTACAGTTCCACATGTCACTGTACATGCATGTGGGATGTGTGCACATCACAGATACCATCCATGTCATGGATGAAGGAACACAGACATGGCAAGTGATGCATAGCATTGCTGACACACAGTAGTCACCCAGGTGACCAGATAGGGGGGCACAATACCTGCCTGTGTGGACAAATGCAGACACTTCATCCCTGAGCCACAATGCAGACCATCATCATGTGGCCTGATTCCAAGGTACACCCATCACCTAGCCTTGCACAGCTGTCTGGCACAGTCAAACACCACACACCTGTACAGACATGCACCCATGCATGTCAGTACTGGCACCCTGTGTGTTTGTGTGTGTGTTGCATGCTGCAGATGTTCACATCCACACTCCCTGCAACCCCCATGGGCATACTGCAGCATGGGTCTGATGTAAGACACCTTCCCATACCCTTCACCCATACAGCCCCCATATGACCTGTGTGGTGCATGGGATACCTGCACAGTGATGTGATGTGGCAATCCCACAATCGATGAGTTGTACACCTGGCCCTGCCACATGTGTCAATGTGTGTGTGTCCTTGAGAGAGTGTGGCTGTGTTGACGCTGGCACCTGTTCATGCCGACAGGCAAGTGTATGTCACCTACCATACAGCTACTGTATCCCTGTTGCAGATGTCACTCACCATCACATATATGTTCTGAGTGCTCCACAACAGGTAACCCATGTGGGGCATCCAATAATTGCAGTGAACTGTGCTAGCACTACATAGTTGTCAGGGGTTTGATACCCTGTGCTGCTAGGTGTGTGACATAAACATGCTTCAGTTTTACACTCCCACTTCTCCCTGACACGTATTTGCCTCTGTCTGTGTCCTCCACCCCCTCTCATGTGGACGTGGAGACCTACACCTGCTTTGCTTAGGCAGCAGTGTGTGTAATGTAAGTAATGCTCATGATCAGCTGATGGCCTCTGCATGAATCGCAGTCCTCCCCTAGCTGATTGCATGTGAAACAGCTGTGGTAACATTCCCATAGCAAATTGTATGGAAACACACTCCAGTACCTATGAATATCATAGTGGTGTTGGCCCTTTTCACCCACTGTTAGCAGGAACTAGATCTGTTGTGTGGCAAACAGCATTTCAGATAGATTGTGGTGTACCTCTAACAACATACACTGTGGAAACAGTGCAACAAACAGAAGGTGGATGTGCCTGACCTGACTACAGACTGTAAGTGCCGCTATACTGCATTTGGAGTAATGGTTCTTTCACAGTGTTTGTGTGGATATGGCTGTTGTACATGTCTCAATACCTGCCATTTCAGTTCCATGTTTATGGGGAATCACCATCTGCAGGGTCATCTGCAGCCTGGGCAGTGTTGTGTCCATGGTTGCATGTGTCACCCATGGAGCATCTAGCTGTTGACTGCTGAAGATAGTGCGAGGATTGCAGTCAGTAGTTGGAGAAAGCTGTGGTAGTCACAGACGTCATATGCCTCAAAGGACATATGTTGCAACAACCCTGTAACAACAGTAAATGTATGTGGTTATCACAGAAACATCTCAATATTGACCCTGTGTACGTGCTCCCAGCCACACCTCTGTCAACCTTTGTACATATGTCATGCATGAAGTGTTGCATATGTGCTGTACACCATACTTTGTGGCATTATATCTGAGAACAAACCATTGATATATCTGACTGCTACACATGTTATGTACAGTAGGGGTTACATTACATGTCATTACCTTCATATTCTGTGGATGTTCGTACAGTACTGAGGTCTGTGTGACTATGGTGAATGTTGACAGTATGTGTAGCGCTGATATGTACCTTAGCCTGTATACAGACTGTGGTAGATGACATTGTTCTAGTTCCCCTACTATCAGGTGTTACATGCTGCCTCACTGTATGGTACTGTAGTGGCGTGCATGTTTATAGGGCAGTAAACACACGTATCCCATACCACAGACAGCCACCAGACCAAACTGTGTAGCAGGCCAGTTTATGTAGGGTCAGTCTGTGAGTGGCATATATGAGGATGGTGTCAAACACATAGTCTATATACTGTAATACCATGCTAGCTAACCACATGTGGCTGTGTTCACATAGGTTGTGGATATGCACTGTCACACAGGTATATCTTACCCTGTGCTGTGACATGCCTGTTGAGCCTGCTTTAAATGCAGGTACATGTGCATTCCACCTTGGGAAGTGTAGGCCAATGTTGAGCCCGTCTGCCTGCAGCCTGCACAGTGCATTGTGACATGCCTAGCAGCTGAGTGTACCCACCTAGTGGGATGTCATGTGCAGATACTAGCCAGATGTCCCACTGCAGGACCTCCCCTAACAGTCATGTATGTCAGACAGGGCAGTGGGATGCAGTGCAGATGTATGTCAATACCTATTGTGTAGTTTGTGGCCATAGCACCCCTGTATTAGTAGTCATACCATTACAGGCCAGGCAGGGGTGTGTGAATGCATGACCTATGGTGGGCATCATATACCGGTCGTTATGTGTCATACCCATTTACATGGCTATCCACATCCGTATTGTCAGGCATGGTACACATGTGTAGCACTAAGGGCTTATGTGTAAACCTCTGGACTGTACAGACTGTGTCAGACTCTCTATATATATATTGGCCAATATCTCTGCTGCAGTCCACAGCAGCATTACGTGCTAGCAGCAGTACTGTACACTGATCTCCTTTGGATGTCATTCAGTAACCAATAGCACACAGATGTAACCTCCCCCACACACCATGTCTGTGAAGACAATCCCAATGACAGTAGCAATAGTCTACTAGTATACCTGCTATACATACCTGACATCCCCTGCAACTACGACATTGGGAACATACGGGCTGGGGTTGGCCTACACTTCATGTCCAGGACATATGGTGGGAATATATGTACATATACATATCCAGATAGCCAGATATATGATTACACATGTGTACTACACCCAATTAATACTGTCATGGCAACCACCCACTATGGATTCCCACATCATGTGTGCATGGTCCCATTACATCTCCTGTGTGATGGGCATCCATCCTGTGTGTGGGCAGCAGTGCTACTGATTGCATGTAGCAATAACCCATACAGGAGAACTGGCACACTCAGGGCTGCCACATATTTGTAAGAGGATCAGGAGGTACAGAAAGACTGTGAGTGGAGTTGTGTTATGCTTTGTACAGTACTGGTGTTACAGGGTGTGGGTGTATATACAAGTTTGCCATGGAATGCGGTCCATTTGCATAGCACACAACTATGGGCCTATCCTCATGCCAGCCAGAGCTGTGCCTATCATGTCTTGTCTGTCTACCACACAGGTCTTCTGCCAGATAATAAACTGGCAGTGTGTGCGTTGCGTGTTACCGTTACATGGCTAGATCCATGACTGGCTCTACCATCACTTCCCTGACTAAGGGTATGTTACAGACTATCCTGTAACACCTGCACCTTGCATAGTGTATGGCAACAGTTGTCCACATATGTGCCTGTATTCCAGCCTCTGTCCATCACCTACATACCACGCTTTGCACATATGTCATGATGTTGGTGGTTGATCCATAATGGGCTGGGAGTATAACACACTGCCATGTCTGCCATCAGTCCACTGCCGTTGTAACCCCCTTACATATGGTGCGGCTGGGGCCATATATGTGTGGGTGCTGCCTACACAGTACATGTGTGCCCTCATACACTGCAGAGCCCAGTGTATGTAACAGTGGTATATGGCCCTGTATTTTAGAGTCTATGGGGGAGCACCAGAAATGACCTAGGCTGCTAACAAAATGTGGGGGTATCAGGGCTGAGCTGCCTTAAGGTATCTGGATGTACAGTACCATATACTTCACCTATATCCACATTACAGACATGGATCTCGGTACTGCAGGACTACTGCCCCCTGCCATGCAAACAGTTATGCATGTTGGTGTGCTTGTGATGGTGTCAGTTATGCCATGTTATGTAGCAGTTACAACCCATGTGGTCATATGACGTCAATACCACCTACTTTGTTTGTACAGTGTGTAGATAGAGGATGCTGAACTACACACCTGGAGTACATACTGTTCATTATTATTCCTCTGGCCCAGTGTGTCTTTCCTATTATACAATGTAAATGGCTTGGCCTGGACAGCAACAGCTGTGAACCTTTCCAACCTACTGTATGACTGTAACTGGTCCACTGTAGCATCACTCTGTTGATATAGTTGTCAGTGTCTGAACAGCTATATGGCATGCATATAGAACTGTAATAGTACACGATGAAAGGTTCCCATGTCTGCAAACCTGTGGGTGTTGTTTTACCTATGATCTCTCTGTGGGTGTATATTACAGGCAACGGTTGTCATTTGTATGGGTGGCACCTACAGTTTCCAGTCATTAAGGTGTCAACTGCAGGCATAGTGATTGTTCCATATTGTGTGCACCTACCACTTATGTATCAGACTGTACATATAACTGCATGTGTATGTGTAGTCACATGTATATGTACACACACACACACACACACACACACACACACACACACACACACACATATATATATATATATATATATATATATATATATATATATTTAAAATATGTATACCTGTATCTGCATATCTGTGTCTGTGTATCTGAAGCCTGGTAATGTTGATGGCTTCCACATAATACATTACCCATGGGAGCCAGACTGTACTGCATGATATGTTACCAATACCAGCCGACATCATACAGGTGGGATGTAGCACATTGTGTGCCCACGTTGTCATTGGCCCTGGTTATGGGATCTCCAACACTTGGCAGTGTATTGCAGGGTGGACATGTTTGTCAGGGGGGATGCCTATTTGTACAACTCGTATAGTGTGCAGTGCCTCTCAACCCCAGTAACGTAATATGTAGCCTGTTACACTATTCTCCCTAACAGCTACATGTGCCTTGCAGTACCAGCACTAAAGTGTTGTACCAATGGGTCAGTAGGCATTGGAATCCCATTGAGGTCTACCATGTGTGTGTATGTGTGCATATCTGTAGGGTACACCATTCTGCGACCACATACTCCTATTACAATACACATTGCCACACAGTAGTATGGATATTGTTGTTGTCACACATAGGTGTGGCAACACAATGCAACACCCTACTATGCCTGTGGCATGTGCATCACATGCATATCCCTGTGGTACCACTGTTGTGATATGCAATGGGTTGTTTTTGTGTCATGGCCAATGTGTGATAGTGGATATGTCAGACTATCAAGATGGTTACTAGTGTGCACAATATCCAGTGAGGGATGTGGATGCTGTGTACACTGTCTTTACACCATGGTACACCTGGTATATGACCCACATGCCACTTTCAGGTGGCCGTCACTGTCACCCATACATGTAACGGATAACAGGATACAGCCCAGTTACTCGTGCTGTGCGCAGCCTACCTGTAACACATTGGACACATGGACTAGTTAGTTAGCAACTATACAACCAGAAACTCCAAAATACAAAACCAGGGTAGAAACGGAGAAAAACAGCAATTAAAAATTCTTTCTGGCCAACGTTTATTTACCAAGACACAGTACACTCAGTAAAATAGTTTGGCTGAACAAAATGTGTTATAAAACATTAACGCTATTAAACCGTTGCGTTTTCGTCTGCTACATTGAGACTTCATCAGATGAACCTTTATTTAACATTTACACTCCCTTTTATAGTCTACCTAATCACTTTAATTAATCAACTCAATCTAAATCAATTAACCCAATTCAATTCCTTTTCCATGCTTTCCTTATAAAAATGTACTTCCCTATTCATTTAAAAAACATTTAAAAACACTTCATTTTGTAACATATTATATGTATATTAACTATACAACCAGGTCTCTCAGATGTGTGTCTACCTGTTATGTGTCAGTCAATGTGCATATGATGGTATGACACACTTATGTGTTCTTCATATACAAACATTACATCCCCCATTACCATATTGTATGTGTCTGTGGATGGTCTGCATGTAGCATGTGACCTGTTACACACCTCACCCTACAGATTGTGTGATGTGTGCAATGACAGCCACAAAGTTCAGTAGCACTACATACCTGGGTTGGGGTCTAGACACAGTGTCGCCAAGTAAGGATGTGTGTGTATGTTGATGGGTTCACATAAGGGTATAGATTATACCTGTACCAGCAGGCCACTATTCAGGTTTGCATGGCCAATAACTGGTATACATACATGTGGCATGTGTGCAACTGTACACCACATATGTCACAGCCATTGTGTCACCACACTGACATACCTCTGTGGAATATGACTGCAGACCATCCTCCTGCTGACACATGTATGCCTACAGCACAAAGGGATGACAGTATGGGGATATCAATTGGTGTTAACAACAGCCGAAATGTGTCATAGCTGCATGGCTACACAACCTGACATGTATGCAGTACACATTACCCCTGACTACATTCTACACTGCAGTACATTGCAGCACTCTATCATAGTCACCGTGTGCATCAGAACTATGCTAGCCTTTCCCTGCATCAATGTTATGGATGACAGGAATGTGGCACAGGTATCATCATATGCACAGGGTGTGTTGCAGGTGTGCCAGTGGCCGAGGGTGGTCCTAACATGTGCCACCATGTGTGTGGGTGAGGGATGTGGTTCCTTGATTGTGGCGTGGTGATGTGGTGTGTGTCGATATGGGGTAGCCCTAGGTCTGGTTGCATAGTGTGTGGGTATGCATGCACATAGTTCTGCCATGTGGCTGCCCTATACGGGTGATGTTGGACAGCTTCAGACCATACCTGGCAGGGTGTGCAGTTCATAGCCTCCAGCCATGGACACACTGACTGTGCCTACCAGGGGTTCTATGGGCACATGCAGGTACAGACCTTGAGGTGCTACTTTTCCCTGATGATGACATATGTCCGCTGGAACCATGTCCCACCTGGGACTGGCCAGGGCCACATGCACAAGGCCTGCTGTAGTGTGTTGTGGACAGCAGCCCCTGTGGTGTGCTGGGGCTGGTACTGCCACTATGGGAGAGGCTGTGCATCCTGGCACATCCATGTTGACCACCAGCTGCTGGTGTCTCTGGCCTACGTCCATGCAGCCGTCGCACCACTCCCAGCACATGTTCAAGCACAGACATATCACGGTCGAGGAGGCCAACCATCTCACCCCACCATCTATCCATGACCTCAGTATATTCATGGAAGGCACCAGCGAGTTCATGGAGCTTGCTACTTACAGCTGTGAAAGCAGACCTCTGCAGCCTCAGGACCTGTCTGATGTGAATTTCCATAAGTGCCTGTGCCTCTATTACTGCCTGAAACATGCTCCTGGTGGTACCAGTTGTGGTGCCTCTGCCAAGGGCATGATGACCTGCGGTCCTCCCACAAGCACCATGGTACATCTGCCTATGTGGTGACCTTCCGGATATCTGGCTATGCCAACTGTGACCCGACACATTTGGCAAGGACACCATACTTTCCTGGTCATTGCCACCAAGCGCCAACTGTCCTTCTGCTATGGCCACATGTGATGGGGTTTGTAGGGGTACTGTAACTGTGTGCGGGCTTGGGGTGGATAGGACAGTGATGACACATGTTGGTGCAGTGTTGGCCTCTGACAACCCCACCTGCGCCTCACATGTACCTTCATCATCATCGGTGTCTGTAGGGACACCTACCTTAGTTTGCATGCAGGAGGGGCCCTGATCCACCTCGCCACCTGTGGGGGAAACAAATACACACATTAAGACTTGTACAGCATTGCATAACAGTACACACACTCACACAAACTCACACTGACAGCCACCTTACTACCTCACTTTCCCTGAATTTAGAGACAGTCCCACAGTCAGTTACATATGTTCCCCATCCTGCATGGCACTTGGTAATATACACGCAACACTATAGCCCATTAACATATCATTCCTCTCCATGCCTACACGTGTGGTTACAACACCTGACCTGTTACTCTATCACCTCCATGACTTGGGTGTAGTAGGTTGCACATGGCCTCACTGCTGTCACCCTGTACTACCCTGTGTATGGGCAGTATTGGTGTATGAGGCCCCTATATGGTTGGGGCTGCTACATTCACTACATATGTCACACACCAGAGCCTCATATTACAGTCTTGCTCAGTCCATGCCACATCTGCTGCACAAGCGACCCATCATGCGGACAACAGTACTACCTGGATACACTCACTGATGTGCTGTGGTAATTCCCCATTGCATTTGTAGTGTGGCATATGTGGGTAGCCGGTTACCTATCTGCTGCTGGACATATGATGTGTATACCTGGTATGTACTGCACCTCCCAATGCATGCTCCATGCTACAGATCTTGTTATGCTATCAGCTGTCTGGTGTTCACATATCTGACAGGTTGTCCTGGTGTCCCATGTCTCACTCCATGTACAGCACAATCCCAAGGGGAAGTACCGCCATGTGGTCAATCCCATAACCCAGCATGGTCTCTACTGTGATGCAGTAAATTTCACAGCAACAAAACGTGAACGTGTACAGCATGCAATATGGATAGGTGTGTTAGACGTGTGCATGGGATATCCCATAGTTATTACATGGCCAGTTTATCATCATGCATAAACACGAACCACACTCACCAGCTAAGGGCTGCTGCTGTGGTGGTATCCTGGAGGGACCTACATAAGATTGTGAGAAAGCTGATGTCAGTAGCCACAGCTGTGGCATTCATAAAAGGTGAGTGCAGCATTACATTACATCAACAGTAGAATTGCACAATATTACAGCTTATACACAACTGTTTATTACTACTACACAGCAGCAGACTATGTATATGACATCTCAGTTTTGCATGATGTACTTGTACAGATGCAGATGCATACACACAAGTGGGGTACCAATGTGTCCCGGGGACTTACCTGCATGCTCCTCAGCTGGTGTGTCAATGGCACCCACCTCCAAGATATGCCCTGCCAGGTGTTGATGCTGCAGGTGGACAGGTGCCACAAGGCTGCTGAGTAGCTCCTCCACATGGGTGAGGGGTGGATGGGAAGGTTACCCCCTCTGTTGTGAGGTGGTCCCCCCTTATGGCAGCTGCATGTGGATGAACATGGTGAAGCAGGTCGGTGCAATGATGCAGGACCTGCTCATAGCTGCGGTTATGCAGTCCAACATCATTGACTCTGTGGACTAGCTCTTTCCACAGGGCAGTCCTCTTCTGCTGGTTATGGGCTGTCCAGCCAAACAGCAGTATGTAGTGCTGTACCAAGTGATCGATAATGATTGCTGTTTCAGTGGCGCTGTATGCAGGAAGACGACTATGCAACATGTTTCCTGGAACACATAAGGATGGAAACAGGTCTGAGCCACCCATACAGCAGGGTTACCATAGTTCTTAATACACATAATTGTCTCCCCCCACCATATCAGCTACAACAAACAGTTCACAGACTGCAATTGTTATGTCAGCTGCTTACCTACCATTTGGACATATTTTGTATTGTATCAAGCCTTGTGCTATGTGCATGTGCCACGCTTTTGTGCTATGTGTTTGTAGCCCTGCTCCCTGTGGGGACACTTATCTTTGCTGGCCTGTTACAGACTATTTCACCTGCATGCCATTGTCAATGCCACTATATATAGATATATATATATATATATATATATATATATATATATATATATATATTATATATATATATATATATATATATATATATATATATATATATATATATATATGTGTATAAATATACATCTATGTACAAATATGTGTAGATATATGTTGTACGTTGTTGATATACCTATGTCTATATGAGTGTCTGTGTATCTGTACACATACACGTCACATTCTGTAAAACACAGATATGCAGAGTGCATACAGACATCTGGTCCGCATTCTCTAACTGTCTTTCATTCACAGCTGCACTGTTCTGCCATGCTGCAACACAGGCAGGTGCCACATGTGAATACCGACTAACATTAGGGTGGTAAATATGGTGTGAGATTGCTGCTATGCCTATTACACACAAATGGCATTTGTGCATAATACATTACACGTTAACATGACTGTCCTGCAAGTGGTGTGCTCTGACATCCATGTGTCTATCATGACTGCAGTACATCCACCACCAGCTATTGTCCACACTAACATAACATACACAGATATTATGGCTGACATCTTTGTCATTCATTGCTGATCTGCACAGTTGGCAGGTATGTCCCACTGCTTACAGGGAAAGAGAGTATTGTCCAGAGCAGTTGTTCAATGGGACATCATTACAGGGACAACTACAGATGGCACATATCAAACATTCTACATCATATATCTTATTAATCTATACCACATACTACATTAAATTACATACAGTTATGTTTTACATACCCTTTATTCTTTGGATGGGTGTGACACCTTCCCGGTTGTGGCTTGTAGGTATTTGTTTCCCACTGTGTGAGTTTCGTTTTATAAATCTAGTTTTTTTCTCTCTCTCTCTCTATCTCTGTCTCTCTCCCTTTCCAGTAGAGCAAATGAGTTGGTTTGAATGGATTTCAGCATGGCTTTTGTAGGTGATGCACATGATCAGGTGATGGGCTCTGCTACAATCAGTGTGCAACAGTTGCTGACTGCGTGTAGCCTGCTGTGTAGTGATTCAGTTAACCATTGTCATGGCAACCCAGTACTATAAATTGCTTACTCATGTAGGCGTTGATCATTCGCTATTCCAGTATGGAGAACATCCTTCTTGTATGTGGGCAGCAGTGTTACAGATGGCAGGTTGCAGTATCTATTACAGTGGGGCTTGCAGACACAGGACAACTACACAATCTTAAGAAGTTCCAGACCTACAGACAGAGTGGGTAGTGCTGTTATGTGCATTATATATTGCCGGTCTTGAAGTGTTTGCATGTACATAGTAGTTTAGGATGGAATGCAGTCTGTCTGTATAGCTCTCAACTGTGGGTCTATCCACATGATGGCCAGTGAATTGTCTGTTTGCTTTTGCCTGTGCACCACACAGGTCTTGTCCCAGATATATCCCCAGCAATCTGTTTGTTGCATGCTATCAGTACAAGGCTACTTCCAGTTGTGTTCCTGATGTGTTATTCCTGCATAAGGGTATGTTGCAATGAATCCTGTAACACTAGGAATTTGCTGGGTGTGTAACAGCAATATTACGAGTATAGCCCTGTGTTCCTGCCTCTGTCCTCCACATATATGGCTGGCTTTGTCCTGCTGTGATACGGTTAGGGGTTGTTCGGAATTGGCCTATCATTATTTACTGCTAGCATTCCTGCTATCATCCCAGTCATATCATGGGCACCCACAACATGTGTTGGTTAGGGTCCATACATGTGACAGATACATAGACATTATCACAGGTAATAAATGTCCACCTAGGCCTTGACTACAGGGTGTAACTGGTGGCTTCTGAACTACATCTGTTATTGTTTATTGTTACCTATCTTGACGGCAAATCCTTTGTCTACAGTTGTACGGATTGACAGGCTTGGCCTGGACAGCATAGTATGCTATATATCCGCACTGTCTGCATCTACTTTTCTGTGTGGGCCTTGCATTCCTCACTGATTAAATAAGTCCAGATCTATGTGCTGTAGGTAATGGCATACATTATTGTAAAATACACCATTAAAGGTTGTCTGTGTATACATACCTGTGTGTCGTTTCATGTCCTTAGAAAAGTGAGTGGATCTTTGTGTAATGCAGTACTCCTGATCAAGTGTAAATGTCATTTAGTAGGTTATACAGCAAAACAATGTTGATATACCAATTTCACAAGGAAAATAGAATGTGCTGCAGAGGGACTTGAACCGGGAATGTGTGCTCTTTAGGTGGATGCTCTGCCCACTACAATATTGCGGTTCTGCTTAATTTGCCTATTTCTACCTTAATATCATACCCATGCTCCCTTTCCCCAGCCCCCGAGCTCCACGTACACAGCATCCATCCATTCTCCAGTTGCTAGCCCTGCCATAACCGCACCTCCACACATTTCACTCTCTGCACGTCTTGATACTCCTCCATTTTACTGTCTCAATGCAACCTTCTGCAGGCTCTTCATCCGTTTAGTCCCCGTACATTCGAGCTTTTCCTTGATCATCCTCCGATACTGGTGGAAACATCATTGTGACCCACAAAGTCTGGAGCATCCCGCCAGGGATGGACCTGTTGTTGTGTCATGAGTAGACTTTGCTGGTCTACACTGTTTCTCCCACTGGTAGCATCCTGCCAGGGGTTTGAGAAGCAGTGGTTTGCTCACACACCAAACCAGCCTCATCTCCTGCTTCCGTGGATGAAACACCCCCCCCCCCCACAGCATGCCCCATTTTCCATTCCTCTCTTCAGTATTATACAAGACTACTGTTCTCACAGTATGCGTGGATAGGCACTGTCCATTGATACTGAGCACTGTGCACATGTTTGCTAGTATTAATGTGCACATTTACATACGTTTCCTATCCTGTTGACTGACTGTACCGGATGATATGTTTGTGAAAACAGGGGCTGATTGTATACCTGCATGCCTTCGTGGTGACTCACTTGGACTATAGTGTGCAGGGGGGGACATGGAAGTGCTGATTATGTTGTTACTGGCCACAATGAGGGCTGTGGGCTACAGCATGCCTAAAGCACTGCAGGGGAAGTGTAGGTGGGTATGCATTGGTGTGCGTGAGGCTCAGACTTGCTGACCTACGGTTACGGTGTCTTATACTTGGTTGGCCTCCTCATTGCTTAACCAGTGTGGGCATTGCTTATCGCCACCCAAACAGGTGTACTCCCACTTGCTGCCGCACACCCTTGTGCTACTTCATGTACATGTCGGCATTATACATGCTTAAGGCAGGTGTACATGTCAGGTATGACTGTTCACAAAGGTCAGTGTAAGGTGAAGTGGGATTCCAGTTTAGCAGTTCTGGATAGGTTACACTCAAGTATTCAGGTTAGGTTTAGTTATACCATACCTATGTGTTATGGTAGAAGTGAATAGTGAAGGAGTAGGTAGGTCGGTGGTGGGGAGGCATTGTAACTGTATAGTAGGCCATTAGTATGATTGGTAGTGGAGCAATAGGGAAGGTATGCAGGATGTTGGGATTTGTATGTGGATAGGACAGGAGGTGTCAGTTTCACTAGCTGGTGTAGGGGTATGGAGTGTTAGTTGGGAGGGATTCATCAGGTGGTGAGCATGTGCTGCTCCACGTGTGCTTGAGGTGTTCCTTCATGTGTTATTTACATGTGTTGTGTGGGACAGCTGAGGTAATACACGTAGGTAGAGGTTCCAGATTCTGCCAATATAGTTGGTGAAGAGGGTGACACCTACCTGTGACTGTGAACAGTAGTAGTAATGAAACAGGGGTTGATAGGTAAGTGGTGTTAATGGGGCATACATCCCTTATGTTGTCTCGACCCAAGTATCCTAGGTCTGGCACATGCTGTAGTCCATTTACATAGACATGGGTACCTATGTAACTCTGGGTGTAGACGAAAGTTGTATACCCAATGTTCGTGTTGTCCCACATGGGACGAATGATTATCTGGTACTAACAATAGATTTCATGTGTGACTCTGTGTACACTTACAGATTTAGTTGTAGGTATTGCAAAGCATACGTGGCACACAAGGTAGATAGTAAGGGAAATGCCCAGGGATGTGCAGGTAGGCTGACGGGAAGGTCCACAGGTGGCCATTTCTTCTGCAGCAACAGCTGTGTATATACACTGTGTTTGGAGGTAGGTTTGGACACTCACACCCCTGGGTGGGGGTGGGGACAACAATAATACCTTGTGATGCCAAGTAGTTCGGCTTACATGCCTACAGTGGGTTGTTGCGACCATGTGTTCTTTGGTGTTATTTAGTGGGATTTGCAACAATACATCTGGTTATACCGTACTTTGCCATGTAAAATAGACTATGCTGCAGTGGGACTCATAGCGGGAGTGGCTGCTCGTTGGGCAGTGGCTCTGCCCAATGAACACTATTGCTTACATCCCTGGGGTGGTCCGAATAGAACCATTCCAGCAAACACCTGC
The DNA here is from genome assembly GCF_019279795.1 of Protopterus annectens. Lineage (NCBI taxonomy): Eukaryota > Metazoa > Chordata > Ceratodontiformes > Protopteridae > Protopterus > Protopterus annectens. The sequence continues at coordinate 473,990,396 of NC_056725.1, read as the reverse complement.
ATGCCTAGACCCATAATTACATACCCATAGTTCCCCACCTGCACCTCCTCTACAGCACTCATCCTTACTCTGGGTGCAGGTCAAGTCTAAACACACCACTACACACTGCCCACTCTCCACTTCACAGGACCCATATTGTACGTTATCTCAACCCATGGGTCATCAGGCTTTCTCACCCTTGTAGTCCGGGTACATACATGCCCCCCCCCCTTGAAAGGTCATCGCACGGACATCCTCCTATAACAAGAAAATTATTGGGGTGTCCCACAAGGAATGCTCCTGTTTCTGTTCCAAGATTAGATTTCTCAGGTCCACTGTGCTCCCCCCCTCCCCGGTTGTATCCTGCCTATGGTCTCCAGAGCAGTGGATTGTTTACATTGTGTGTTTGTTTGTATGGTTCCTCTGTCTGGCTGGGGGGGGGGGGGTTCATGCTACATTTTACACGTTTGTTGATTGGGCCCCTCACCTCCATTGGCATGGCCTGTGAACATATGTCATTCTTAAGTGCTCTATCATATCATAGCTATATATCTGTGTATAACTACACACACACACACACACACACATATATATGTATATATATATATATATATATATATATATATATTAATGTATATATATCTAACGACATGTGGATGTATGGGTATCTGCATATGCTTATATCTATATGTGGGTATTTATATATATATATGTATATCTATGTATGTATACATTTGCACTACAGAGAGGGAGAGGTATATATCTATTTAGTTATGGGTATATATATATATATATATATATATATATATATATATATATATATAAAAACACATATACCTCTACATATTTAGCTACATATCCTGTAATGTTGACTGGTATTGCTGGGTACTGTGTTTAGTGTGCATACCGGCCAACCTTGTGTGCCACGTATGCTTTGCAATACCTACAACTAAATCCATTAGTGTACACAGAGTTACACGTGAAATCTATTGTTAGTACCAGGAATACATTTATCCCATGTAGGACAACGCAAACATTGGGTATTCAACCTTCGTCTACACCCAGGATTACATAGGTACCCCTGGGTATGTGCATGGACTACGGCATGTGTCACATGGTGCATGTGGACATATATGTTTCTGTTCATCTACCATTGGTATCTACAGATGTCTGGCCATATATACCTCTGTGAGTATATATATTTGCTTACATATTTCAAACTATGTCCGTATATACCTACGGAAACAAATATCTGCATACATATATATCACTTGATGTGTATATATGGACATATAGATGATGACATATATATGTGTTGTTGTCAGCATTTGCATGTGTATCTGTTTATATATATATATATATATATATATATATATATATATATATATATATATATATATATATATATCTGGATATTTATATATATGCATATATAGGTGACTACATCTATAAATATGTTGTATCCATTTATATATATATATATATATATATATATATATATATATATATATATATTTGCACACACACACACATCTAGCTGTAGGTATATATTCTCTGTACTGTTGCATGACTGGGCTGGGGTTATGTTTCTGACAACATACAATTTCTGCATATCTGGCATGGCTTAGTTGTAAATTATTATTTTGTGTATGGTGTGCATGGTCCTGAGTTCTGCCCTTGCAGAAGCTGTTTATTTTGTTGCTGGGCAGAACACCGGCTGTTGGATTCAGTGTGCTTAAGGCACTTTCAAGCGGTTGTAAGCGGGTTTGTGCAAAAGTTAACACTGCTCACTTCCGCTCACAGTGTCCTATACCCAGTTAGCTTCTCCTTTGCTTAATCTGTGTCGGCAGTGCTTAACCCCATGCAAACGCACTTGCACACACTTACTAGTGCTTACATATGCTTACTACTACTTATCTGCGCTTACGCCTGCTTACTGCTGGCTTATTCATTATGATACTGACTCTTCACATGTGCATTTTCTGCAGTATTCCTGTTCATAAAAATTATGTTATTTAGTGGGTTTTGCATTACAAATATTGCTTATACCATGCTTTGCCATGTAAAATAGATTGTGCTGTGCTGGGACTCGAACTGGGAATGCCTGCTCGTTAGGCAAAAGCTCTGTCCACTACACTATTGCTGACATGCTTCATTTGCATATATCGTCCTTGTTATCCTCCTCAGCCTTTTGTTTGCTTTTGCCATGGCTGAGCAATGGGCACACCTGCACACCTACAGTTAGCTGTACTCAAAGCTTTAGACAATATAGAGGTTTCTTCTTTTCATCTTTATGTCTTGTTGCTGTTGTACACATGGAGGACTGTTGGTGGGGATATGCGGACACCTATGTGTGGCCCCGCTCATTTATTTCCACTTTCTGCTGTTCTACTTTGCAGGGGCATGTTTATTCTGAGTGCTCTGCTCTCAGACATGCACCCTGCAGTCGTACACGATCCGTGTATGCCTAGGAGGTCAGGCAGCGAGGCTTCATTAATATGCATAGCTCGCTGCCATCCTGCTCTTAAGCGGCCACTTCCATGCAGGACTACGCTAGTCCTGCAGGGAAGATTAGTGAATCCGGGGGTCTGATTCTTCATATAGAAATGCATCCTTTATGGTAGTTTTCAAAAACATGCCACAAACATACTACTGTCTCTAATTTTACTCAGCCAGTATATACATCAGATGGGGTTAATAGCACAACACATCATGGCATCTGCTTAGATGATATGATATAAATGGAAGAGCCTTTCTTATTCACATAGTCTAAATCCATAAGTAATGTTGTCTAATTAAATAGACCGAAGGGCAAAGTTTCACTGTTTAAAGTATGGTGTACAGGTAATGCCTCTGATGAGAGGGGCTGTTAGGTTCCTGGTATTTCCTCTAAGGATATTCCAATACCTTTTTGTAGAAGCTTTTTCCCTTCTGCCTTCTGAACATCACCACCCCCCCCTTACACACACACACACACACACACACACACACACACACACACACACACACACACACACACACACACAAAACCATATAGGATCTAAACTCAGTCATTTTCAATGCAGAAAGTCCTAAGTGTATGAAATGAGAACAGGCAAAGATCAAGTTAGACATGATGGGGATTATGTAATTGTCTGTGCCCAGCCATTTGCTTATCTGTTTAGGCAGGAAATCTTTGTCCCAGCAGCCTAGAGTCTGGCTTTAGTTCGGCACTGTCCACAAAACAGGGCCTGTTAGTGTTTTAGGATAAACCTTAATTGTTCTGAACCAGGCAATTACTCCATTCTCTAAAGCCTCACATACAGAGCATGGAATATAGAAGAGTTCTTTTTGATCTCTAACCCCATTCCCTAGATGACTGATGTGAACATTACATCACCACACAGAATCCAGTTCCCTACACCTATATATGAATGCTCCCCCACATACATGTGCTCAGGGGTACTGTCACCAGTTTAGAGGGGAGCACATGTTTTTGCCAAGCACTGCTTCTCCAATTGATAGAAGCATAATGGCTCTATCACTGAAAGCTACTTTCAGCAAAGGTATAGTGCTGCCCCTTTCTCTACTATTGTGCAAAGCAGAAGTTGGTGTGTGTGTGTGTGTGTGTGTGTGTGTGTGTGTGTGTGTGTGTGTGTGTGTGTGTGTGTGTGTGTGTGTGTGTGTGTGTGTGTGTGTGTGTGACATGCACACTTACAACACCAATGACTAACCCTTTCCAGAACTTAAAAACTACTTATGTAACCTCTTAACATAATACTATGTGGAAAGGTATTAGATCCATAAGCAATCTTAATCTGTGCAAAATATCTCTCAAAAGACACTTATTAAGATTGCTTATGGATTTAATACTATGTGAAAGGGTATTCCAATTTTAGCAACAGAGTAAAGAGTGTTGCCTGCTGTATTGGATACTTTGGTTACTTGGAGTAAGTCTTTCTTAGATGAGTGAAGAATACAAATGTTAGAGTAGGGTTGTTGAAGATTTTTAGGGAAGGTATGTTGTCAGGATTGTGCATTATTTTGTGAGCCATTATTAACTGGTTATAATTCATAATATGAAGTAGTTCCAATCAAGAAAGATTTTCTAGCCATTGACGGTGATAGGTTGAATGTGTGGAATTTGTTGCAAATTTGGCAGTCTTATTATAACATTTTTGTAATTTACTCAGTTCTGACTTTTTGAGGTTGGTAAGTATGGGGATGCATATAAGAGCGAGGAGAGAAGTTGGGTTCTAGCTATGGCTGTTCTTGCAGCGTCTGTTAAGAATTTTTTGTTTCGATACATTGTTCCCATTTTCTTGTGAAACTTTTTGATTGTGTTAATAATGCGTATGCCAAATTTTAGTCTGTTGTCGATTATGACGCCTAATAGTTTTGTTTGGGAAACTGGGAAAATCCTAGTATTATTACTGGCAGTGATGTAAAAGTTGGCTGGGAGGTTAGTAGGTTTAGATGGTTGAAAGATCACAAGTTTAGTTTTATTAGGGTTGAGAATGAGTTGTGAGTTTGCTAGCCATGTTTCAATATCAGAGAAGGCTTTTTTTGTGACTGTAAGAAGTTGCGTTACTGTGGATGCTGCACATACGAGGGTTGAATCATCTGCTTATTGTATGATAGATGCCTGAGAGGAGGCAGAATTAAGATAATTTATGAATATGCTGAAGAGGAGGAGCCCTAGGATTGAACCCTGAGGGACTACAAGTGTAATAGGAAGGAGTGGGTATAGATCTTGCTTTCATTTCACAGCTTGCTCGGGACTAGATAGATAACTTTGAAACCAGTTAACAGCATCAGGGTTGATATTAAAATTTTTCAGAGTGGATAGTAACTTAGGATGGGTGTTTTAGACATGTCCAAATAGACTGAAGGCACTATTTTGCTATCATCTCTGAATTAATTGATAGCATTAATGAAACATAGCAGAGCTGTAGTAGTGCTATGATGTGGTTGGAAACCATGTTGTGACAATGAGAGGAGATTATTGTTTAGAAGGTGTTTAAGAAGCTGAAAGTGGATACATCTTTCCAGAATTTTAGAAAGTGGTGAAAATATGGCAAGAGGCCAGTAGTTTATTAGTTCTTTTGAATTACCTCCTTTGCGTAATGGTGTAATATATGCAACTTTCCAAATAGCTGGGATATATACTGTTCTGTTATAGAACAGTTGTATAAGTATTGACACAGGGAAGGCAATAACATCTGCTGTTAATTTTAGATATTCTGTTGGCAAGTTATCTGCTGCCAGTGAAGTGGGTTGCAGCTTCTTTAATAGTTTTGCAATAGTTTGTTTTGGGACTGTTTGAAATGAGAATGCATCTACAATATTGCATGCAATGTTGGGTGTTGGCATTGTGACAGACATGCAATTTTTAATCAGCGCTAAAACTCTTTCAGTGAAGAATGTGTTAAATTGTTCAGCGATATTGTTTGTGTTATCAGGTAAGTTTGGGTGGGGTGGGTAGGGGTCTATATTATAACATCAAAGTCTAAAAACATTGAATGTTATAATATCGAACCCATTCAGTCGAAACACTAGAAAACCGAACAGTCAGACTAGCAAATTTTTTCCCAGGGAAAAAAATGTGCTTTTCCGACAAACATACACACAACTCATGCACACCAAAATAAATAATCCACACACATACACTTCATGAAACCCTACACTAAACCAGACATATACCACTAGCTACCCACTTACCTTAACCCTACCTTAACCCTAAGGTCCCTAACTATCGCACACTCACCTTACCCGCTCCCTAACCCTAACTCACCTACCCCACCATAACCTTCATGTCCACACAATCACACATTTACCTGACCCGCGCCCTAACCCTAACTCACTTAACCCGCCCCTAACCCTAAAGTCTGTCACTACCACACACTCACCTTACTCGCGCCCTAACCCTAAAGTCCCTAACTATTGCACACTCACCTTACCCCAGTCCGTTCGCTCATTTACCTTAACCCGGTCCGTAACCATCGCACCACACTTACCTGAACCCAATCTGTAACCTCTGTTCGCTCAGTTCCCTAAACCTGGTCCAGTGCTGTAAATAGCGAAGCCATGGAACGGACCACCGAAATCTTACCCTAGGTAAAATTTTGATGTTCCAAAGCTTTGCTATTGTCAGCTTTTGCTCTAAAGGGTTCGATATTATAACATTTGAAGTTTTAAAACTTTGATGTTATTATATTGATCTGGCAGGTAGTGGTTTGGCCAGGATGAAGTATGTTATTGATTGTGTTCCATAACTTTTGTGGATTTATTCTGTATTTCCATTGCAAATTAGAATAGTAGTGTTGTCTGTCTAGTTGGATTTGGTGTTTGGCACTGTTTCTAAGTTGCTGGTAAATTAAACAGTTTTGGAGGGATTTATTTTTAGTCCAAGTTTGCCATGCTTTGTCCATTTATTTTACAAGGGTATGAGTCTCATAGGTTAACCATGGTGTGTAGTTGGCTTTGACATGAACTGTTCTTGGAGGTGCAAGTCTGTTTAGAATAGTAAGGAAGGTGTCATTAAAGTGTTGCACAGCAGCATATAAGGAAAGTTGCTTTAGAGGAGCCCAGTCTATTTTTTTGAGAATATTAAGTAGAATCTGTAAGTTAAGATTTTTCTTATTATGAATTTGGTGGAAGTTGATACATTTAGTAGGGTTACTATGATTTCTCAGTAAGTAAGTTCCAAAGTGGTCATTTAAATGATCTGGGAGGCACTCTGCTATTTGGTAATACTGGGATTTATTAGTTTAGAACCAGTCCAAAATAGATTGTTTATCTGTTTTCTTGTCAATTCTAGTTGGGTGAGAAATCATTTGAGTGAAATAATGGAGGTTTAGGTAGTTATGAGGATAGTCAGAGTTACATGTCATCCAGTCTGTGGTAAGGCCTCCTGCAAAAATGGTTTTCTGTGATATGGCTTTTGTGACATTTTGGAGAATGATTTTGATTGTATTGCAATTGTTTCCTGGAGGGAAGTAGATGTCTATTTATATATATATATATATATATATATATATATATATATATATATATATATATCTATATATATATATATATATATATATATATATATATATATATATATATATATATATATCTATATATATATATGTGTGTGTGTGTGTGTGTGTGTGTGTGTGTGTGTGTGTGCTTTGGTTTAGTTGTAATCTGGTTATGAGTAGCTCTGTATTATTGTAAGTACTACTTCTGTATGCAGGTTGCAAGTTGAGCATGTTCTTAAAGAGAATTGTTACACCACCTCTCTTCTTTTCTATTCTATCATCTCTTAGAATACTGTAACCACGTGGGGTTATTTCAATGGCTGGTATATTTGGTTTCAAACAGGTTTCAGTAAGGATGGTAATGTCTGGGCTGTAAAGGGAGAGAGTCGCGTGGAGTTTGTGTATTTTCTTGAGCATACTTCTAAGATTTAGGTTTAGCAGTAGTATTTCAGAACATTTATGTGGAGTAGGTAGCTTCATTTTCATTGGGAAGTTTAATGAGAACGTGCATTCAGGGACTGGATTTGGGTGGATATCACCACTAAGCATAAGTTTGGCTGCTATGTGACTGAGCAATTGAAAGATTTTGAATAGTCTTTTTTGAGTTTTAAAGGAAATATTATGGAGGCCTAAATTTGTAAAGAGTAGCCGGTGTTGTTTCAGGTCTGTGAGTGTGGTTATAAACAATGATGGGACACAGAAAAGCTATTAGGTGTTGATGGATAGGGTTATTAAATGTTGTTGCTTGCTTTATATACTGATTGTATAGTTGGAAATGGTAAGTAGTGAGGTTAACTGTAATCGTGAGGAATAAAGTTAATATAAGACCATGTACAAACATGATTGTATTTGAGTTTGATAAACTATTTAAAAAATGATCAGTATTGAAGGAAGTTAAATTCTTGTTTGTTAAGGTATTAGTATATTACAATGTCACGTATTCGATGTTAGGGGTTATGTGTGAAATGTTTGGGGTGTTTACAGGGTATGTTTCTATTGGGTAGTCACTTTTATGTGTGTGTGCAAATGTGTTGTAGATAGGTAGTAATTTGTAATGGGAGGGGTTAATTGTAATTAGTATAGCAGATAGTATAGTTGTAGCTAGTATAGCAGACCTATATATATATAGGTCTAATTCAGTTATCCGAAATACCACTTACCCAACTTTCATAATGTGGAGATGACAATACTGACAATCCATAACACTGATGACCCGGAAGATGGACTTCCTACTTCAGGTAACTAACCACTTGGCCACCATATTGAACTTTGCCTCTTACCCCCATGGTAGTGCAATCTTGGAGTTGGCAGATTTAGTTAAATGGGAGAGGGCAAAGCCCCCCACATTGATGGGTTTACTTTGCTTTGGTTTTAATTTGTTTTTCAGGTTGGTCAAGCAGTTACTTACCTGGAGTGGAAAGTCAGTTTTCCAGGTCGTCTGTGATATGGATTGTTGGTGTTATCATCCTGGCATTATGAAAGTTGGGTAAATAGTATTTTGGTCTACTGAAGGAGACCTATATATATATATATATATATATATATATATATATATATATATATATATATATATATATATATATATATATAGATATAGATATATAGACACACACACACACACATACACATATATATATATATATATGGTTCTACCTGACATAGTCGAAACCACACAACACCGACACCATCACACCGACACCACATATTATATTGTCCACAAAAACCACACCACCACACATAACCATAAAAATCATAACCGAAACACAAACACGCACACACCAATACAACTGCCACACCACAAACATAACAATTGACAACAACATCCACAAACAAAACACAAAACACACACACAAACAACACACCCAAAAACACACAGCCCATTACCTAAAACCTACTCCTAACTCTAAGGTCCGCCCACTATCTTACTTACCGCTACTAACCCGCCCTAACTAACTTAACCCCCCAACCTATATCGCCTCCCCTACCCACCCTAACACCCCCCATCCCCTAACTAACCCTAACTCCCCCTAACCCAACCCTAACGCCCTACCCCTCCTAACCCCTCTCACTTAACCCCACCCTACCCTACTTCCCTACTAACTCCCCTAACCTCTAACCCCCCCCCACACCACTACCACTTACTCTTACCTGCACTCCCACCTGCCGCTTAACCTCTACATTACCCTTCACAGCATGTCGGCATGTCCAGCCTGGTCCCATGCCACAGCTCAGGGTCGTCGGGTTATCCTTCTGCCGCGTCGCTCTTCTTCATCGATCGATGTCGGTCTTCTTTACTTTCTCTTGTCTTCTGAGTCTCGATTCGATTCCGGTCTTCGATAGATATATATATATGTGTGTGTGTGTGTGTGTGTGTGTGTGTGTGTGTGTGTGTGTGTGTGTGGGTGTGTATTAGAAGGGCTGTATAGGTCTCTCTTCCTACAGTGGGTGAAGGTGGCTTGCCCTCCTGAAAAAAATCTTAAGATTGTGTTTACTGAAAAGGACTTTAAGTGATTTTTTTATTGGTTCATACATCAGAGAATAAAGCCTTTGATGAATAATCATGATATTTTTTGGATTAACAAGCTTCTACTTCCTGGATTTGCTCAGTGGTATAAATCAAGCCTCCACTTGCATGGTAGCAATTCACTAATCAAAAAGCACAACACTTAGTTTGTGCAAGCCAGCATACGATGCTCACTCCCACAATGTCCTCTACCCAGGTCTTACAGTGTCCAGAATGGTTTTTGACCATGGATCATCTGGGTTGAAGTCAGAGCTTTATCTCACCATGCCACATAGCTGGGATGATTCCATCCCTTTCACCAGTCTTTCTAATTACAGTTATATCATTTTAACAGGTTGTGAATACTATTTATACAGATTCAGCAAATACCCTGTCCTTTACTGCAAAATAAATAACATACAATAATTTGGTGCATTCAGAATGAAGAAAATTATAGTAAAACTGAATCATTATAGAATTTTGCCAAAAAGGTATACTGTTGTAATTATAGGAATTACTTGTTAACTGCAAGATGTTTATTTCAGGTTTCAAATATTTTCTAATCACATTTACTGACTTGCAAAGTATATGAATTAAAACTCAGCAGAAATGCATACTCCTTCAAGAAATGGGATTTTCATTAGAACACTATCTGCAATGGAAGTGATGCATGGATATAAAGTCTACATTTCTGACTTGTGTCTTTTAGATTGTTTCCAACATACCTAACCATCACAAGTCTGCCCATGTACAGTGGTCATTACTGCAATGCATACTGGTATATCTCAGCTGACATGCATTAAATCACATATTAAATATGATTATTTTAGAGCTCTTTTCAAGCAGAAAATGATTGAAAGACATACTGCTGTATCTCATTTCACAAAAAATGTATTCGAAATATGTTTTGATCAGTAATTATTTTAGGGCAGTGCAGCATTTAAAAGCCAAAGTAATTATTAGTCTTGGCTTTGCAATATTATACAGTTGTCAACTGCATCATCCACATTTCATTTTAGATATGTGTGTGTTTGTGTGAGTTTATTTTTCTCATATTAATACTAGATTTGATTTAACATGAAGTCCTTGTAATTACTGAGTTGAAAATGCCGTTTGGGATTTGTAATTTCCAGGAAAAGATTGAACAGTTTCTTGCTAATTTCTTTTTCAAGCATACCACTTTATATTGTTAAATAAACTTCAATTTTAGGCACTATCAATGCTTTAATTTCAGATCACATAAACACAGAAAAGTCAGCCTTGATTGTACCTTCACGGTTTTTTCTTACTATGAAAAGTGCATATCGAAACTTGTAAAGAATAAGGTATATGATAAATACTAGAAATATCATTTTCTTCAATAATGAATATTTGTGATTAAAACCCTACAAATATATGTGCTACAAATTTCTAGTGGTTTTACACATTCCCCCGAATTCACAAATCCTCCTTGTAAGACTAAATAAGTCTTACTCGGAGAATGCAGTTGAACGGTATGACGTCAGCGTGCCATGAATATTCATGAGAGCACGCTGACTCCACTCCAAGTCTAACATGGACCGTGCAGAAAAGCAGGGGGCGTGTCTGACTGCCGAGCAGTCCAAAGGTCCATGCCCCGGCAAGTGTTTGAATTGTAAAATGTCAACACACAGGAGTGAGTCCGCTCAAATGTCCACGTACCCAACACCACACTCCCTGACATTATAAACCCCCAGCACAGTTATAAAAAGTAAAACTTTAAATTTTTTTTTTCTAATTCCCGATATAGCTGCCTGTATTTGCGCGTGTGTGCATGGGTGTGCCCATTGCTTAGCTGCAGTTGGCAATCTCGACATGGAAGTACATAATAAGGAATGTTTATGCAAATTATGTCAAATAGTAATAGCATAGTGGTAGAGCCTTCGCACAGAAAGGAGGCATTCACGGTTCGAGTCCCACCACTCCCCTTCCTATCTTATGCTTTAAATTAGTATATGAAATAATTCCTGACATATATGATTAAAATTTTACTAAAAAGCATTGAAATGGCCTATGTATCAGTGAACAAAATGTATATTTATAAAGGATCCTGACATATAATTGCCCGCAGTTAAGCAACGCTTTACCCAGCACAGTATAGTTGCCCATAGTTAAGCAACGCTTCACCGAGAGCAATATAGTTGCCCACAGCTAAATAGCGCTTTACCCAGCGCAATGTAGTTGCCCATAGCTAAATAGTGCTTTACCCAGTGCAATCGGTTTGCATGGAGGTGCAAGCCATGCCAACCAGCGCACCATCGGGCAACGTGGAGCAACGTACAGCAAAGTTGCCTAAACACAGCCACACCCCCTAGCCTGTCTGGACAGTAGTAAAATAAAATGCAATGACAAGGTTTGAACCCGGGACACTGTGCCCCGTAATCAAAGTACTGAACTACTAAGCCATGTCAGCTTAGGATAAGCAGCCACTGTTAACATACATATACTTATAAATGGTAGATTAACCATTGCTAAGCAGGTCTGCAGTCAGCCGAGAATTTTCAAAAATGGCCAATCACAAAAAAGTGTGGGAAATGCGACATATTTAAGCCCCATAAGCGGGAATACTCACCATAACTGATTGTAGCTCCCATCTGCAGTTAGAATGGCTGGTGCTGGAGAGGGTACATGCTTTTGAGCGCAATGCTGGGGCACCAAGGAGTTGAAATACATGGTTTGGCTCCTTGTCCACTGTCATGAGTCAAGACTCCTGCAGGGCCAGTTGCAAGAGATGGAGTACAAAGCAGAGGCTTGGAACTGGTTAGTTCATGACCTCACCAGTGTCACAGGCATTCCTCGGACTGGTGAACAGGTCCGTCACCACAATGCAGACCTGAAGAGATGGAAGCAGGACCTACTGAACCAATGGATACAGGAGGCCCGTGGGATGCAAGATGCCCCACAACTGAGTAGGTAGCCATGGAATGCAGTATGTACGACATGCTAATTAATTCTATATAATGGATAGGTTTGTCTCAATATCCCTTCATTTACTTCTCAGCTGCAGGTGTCCATGCTGCGAATCAGCAAGCCTATGAAGATAGGCTGCTAAGGCTGCACCACCAGGCAGGTTAGTAATTATTCTGCATGTATTGTTATATAAAATAGGTGAGAGAGCCTGAAAGAAAGTGTTGTAGCCCAATAATACAGCCATAAAATGCCCTGAGTAATTCCTCTGCATGTACTGTTACATAAAATAAGTCAGAGAGCCAGAAAAAGAGTGTAGTAACCCATTAAGAAAGGTAAAATATGTCTGGAATAATATCTCTGCATGTACTGTCATATAAAATAAGTGGGCGAGCCAGAAAAAGAGTGTTCTAACCTATTAATAAAGGTATAATATGTCTTGAATATGTCTGCCATGTGCACTGTAATATCAAATAAAGGAGAGAGCCTGTGGAAAAGTGTGTAATGTAATTAATAAAGGTATAAAACCTGGAGTGTGTCTGTGTCACTTACTTTGAAATGTTGTTGTACCCTTGCATTATACAAATAGCACTGTTTTAAAAAGTGCTGGCAACCCACAGTTGGGCAGTCCCATCTAAAGTAGTTAATGGAAGTGCCAGCAGCTGTGAAGCATATATACAGTCCTCAACAGTCAGTTAATGGCTGGCATGCATAAGTAAATCTGGCACATGAGTAGCTTGTTAATTTTTTCCCCAGAAATGTGAGTGTGCTACACGAAATGTAGGGTTCTGAACAAATTTAACTGAAAACATCATGTGAACTCATCCAGATATGTAGATAAAAAAATATAAATAAAATCAATAACTATGTAGCAGTAACATCTGCATCTTGGACAGTTAGTATGTCAGATATAGGTCAGCTATATAATGAACTAATCAAACCCATTACACAACCTAATGCATGTTGGCAAGTGTAATAATACATGTAGGGGATATATACATGCAGTCAACAGGAATGTAATGTAAACTAAAAGTACTTATAAGATGTTAATTGAGGTTTATTTCTACACCCTACTGTATGTGCATAAACAATGCAATTCCACACCTCAATGGGTATGTGTAATCTCAAAACATTTGTTGGGACATATGTCCTATTGTTCTATAAATATCTGCATTCACTTTGATGCATGTCCCCTTTTCAAACACCACAATCATGGTGGCCTGTTGCCACCAATCATCCCTGCATACTGTTGGAATGTCCACTGTCATTCAATATATGCATGTGTTATGCTTGCTGTTCAACTGTTGGAACCTTGGTGTGTTGGGTTAATGGGAATATTACTGCATGCTGTTACAACTAATTTGGAATGGTGTTGTTTATGTTGTAATTAAACACACCTAATCACAGAATATATGGGAAGGCCGGTCCCAGCGGACCCACCTGTCCCTCCTCAGCTGGTGAGTGCACCTGGCACCAGCAGGTCCGGTGCCCAACCCGGGCTCCCCTCCTCCATTGGTCCTGTGCCACCTTCGGGTGCAAACGCTGCAGGGGATGGGGCTTGTCCCCCCGTGTAATCATGGGTGGAGAAGGGCCACCTGTCACCCTTCGAAGGGTCCGGGTTGTGGTGCATAGTGAGATCCAGCGTTCAGTCGCTGATCCCCTACACCAGCTCCAGGTGAGAGTGGTGTGTCTAACGGGTGAGCCTGCCCATCCTACGCAGCCCCCAGCACAGCCACCCACGGGGCTGTGAAGGTGCAGTGGTGACTGCCCATGGGTGGGGATCTCAGTTCCACTGTTACCATCTGTGGACTCATGGGCTTGCGATTTCCAAACATCCATCCCCATCAATTGTGTTCACCCACCCCATGTGTCATACACCGCCCCTGTATGCGTCTTGTTGGTCTTGTCTGTTTACCTCCCCAACCTACCTCCCCAAATATACCTACTTCCTCTACCTCACTTTCCACTCTCACCTGAAAAAAAAAGGGCAATCTGTACCCACAAAAAAAATACTCCCCATACATAACTGCCCATTTCGCACACATGTCTGCTGGACATGTAAACTGATAATTATAATTGGCAGTACAACATACTTTGTTGTCCTCACCCCTCTCCCAGGGGTGGAAGGTTTCAAATTACACTCCAAATGTATTGCATATGCACAGCTGTTGCTGGTATAGAAATGGGAAGCTATGGATCTTCCCTACACCCGTTCTGCACATCCCGAGCTTGTTTTCCTATTGTCTTTCCCTCTTTGTGCCCCCTTTTTCACCACTTTCCTATCTCCCCATTTTCTTTTCTTTCAAAAAAATTAGTGTGGGGGGTTAGCGGGAGTAAGCACTTTTAAGCAGAAGTAAGTGGGTTTGAGCAAGTATGCGCATGTGTGCACTTAGCTAAGCATCGCTAAGCATCACGCAAGTCCACACAAACCCGCTTACAACTGCTTAAAAGTGCCTTAGTCACTCTGTATGTCAGGGCCCTTGTTCTGCTCAGCAGCAAAATAAAATGCCCTCTGTCAGTTTCAAACCCCAGACATTGGGCACACTAGACTGCATGAAGTACCACTAAGCCACAGCAGATATACAATAACTTGGTGGTGAAATAAATATATCATGCATTACAATGAGTGAATGTAAAGGAAAAATAGGAAGGCCATAACACAAAACTTCTTCTGTGGATTTTTACCAGCAATTGTTGTGGAATTGCATTACATGAGTGTGATATAAGAAGCAGCCATTCTAGCAGCAAATAATGTTACAGAGTCACTTTACAACCCCCACACAGTATCATAGCAGGACAAACACTGGCATATCTGATTAGGGCAGAGGCCATACTTCCTAACTGTGACTACTTTTCAGGGATAGGATTGTGAAACATATTTTAGCTGTGTCTCTCTGAATCCCTCTGAAAAGTACTGACGTCAGTCAGAAAGGTGGGGTATTACACAATGAATACTGACAATAATAACAGTAGACACCGCTTGTACTTCATAAAAGGTGCACTAAGCCATATGCACTGCTTCACTCAAGTCTACACTTACTGTCTCTATTATGTGTAGGGTGTACCTCACTTTTAACTACCTATCCCTGACTCCATGCAAAGATGTATCTGAGTGTTTCATAGGCCTGGCAGAGGCACAAACACACAGGCATATCAGCTATTCTGTTGTTACACACTAGCAAATAGCTTTGGTAGGACTTCCACAAGCATACCCTTATGTAGGAGTACAACAAAGAAATACCAAAGGATGTAGCCATGTACTGGTAGCAACTGACTGTAACAATGCCATTGTACCAGAGCTGAAAACACCTGTGGGTTGCACAGACAAAGAATAACAGTGTAACATCTGGCTACCATCTGGATAGGTTCACAGTTGTGAACTATGCAGACAGACCACCTGCCTTGATAAACTAACAGGTATACACCAATCCTTTAAGTTTAGTAAGATAACATTCACACAATAATGCATAATGCTCTCTGTATGTCAGCACCCCCCCACAATTAAAATATACTTGTGTGTTTAGGGTCTACCAAGGATGTAGGTAGGTATACTCAGTACTGGAATTGTCCAGTTTTTCTGAGAACCCTGTGCTAATGTCAACAATAAAAAACACAAACCATGCAGAAGTGAGTACATTAATATTCACAGTATAACAGTTCACAAACAGTTCATGTGCCAAAAGAATACTTCTCAATAACTACTTTTGTATGGCAGTTAATTATATGAGTAGAAAATAAACTACATAGTCACATATATATTGTGTAAGCATTTGTAGGGGTGAGTTAAACTCTACACTGATAGCTCTGTACTGGAAGTGGCAACAGTCAGGTCTGAGTACAACATGTACATCACTGTCTACACCTCTAGCTTCAGATATAAGAAGTATACCAACCTTTTGACTTACACAGTGTCCACAGCAAACAAGCATGGGCCCCACTCTGGAAATCTGAAAGGTCTACGCCTACATACCTTAGCAATTTATAGCATTGTGTTGCTATGACAGTGAGTACTGCAGTTACCACACAGCAGGCTGTATGCATTTACCAAATTTTGGGCACCAATTGGTGCAGAAGGCATCACATGCACATGCGCAGATACCTATAAAAGCAGACCGTACTTGCTATCCCCACATGCAATCATTACATTGCACATGTCAGTGACTATATAACTCTTGGAGAGTAGTGAAAAAAAAATATTACTTAATAAAAAATATTTAATTAAATAAAAAACAATATATACTTAATTACAAACCAAAAATATTAAGAAAAAAAAAACTTAATTAATAACCAAAAATAAAAATTAAGTAAAAAAACTTTACTAAATTCATAAAAAAAAAATAATAAAAAAAAGTTGTCAAAGCATACACAGACAGACCTG
This sequence comes from Protopterus annectens, assembly GCF_019279795.1. Lineage (NCBI taxonomy): Eukaryota > Metazoa > Chordata > Ceratodontiformes > Protopteridae > Protopterus > Protopterus annectens. The sequence continues at coordinate 473,973,607 of NC_056725.1, read as the reverse complement.
AAAGTGACAAACAGGTATGTAACAGATATGTAGTTACCGGCAAGTAGTAGATGTTTATGAAGAGTACTGTACATACTCTGAAACATGCATATGTGGCAGCAGTAGGTATGTATGCACTGATGCCATGCATAACTACTGCCATGGACAAATTAGTGTGTAGCTGTGTGCAGTGGGACATAACTGTGACATATGTAGCTCAGCATTATATGTCAAACATCTGATCATGTTATCTATGTTCTGTACAGTACTGTGTATAATGGCAGTTTGGGAGAGTAGTGCAAACACCTATATAAACTTGGATGTGACAGAGTAAGACATGCATGATAGTTATATAATGTGTAGCTTAGCATTGGTAACTGCTGTACCAGGCTAGTATAGTAATGTAGCATTTGCAGCTATATATACTCCTTGTAATATTACTGTATGCACACATGTGACAACTGTTCATGTTGTAGCAAGGCCCAACAGGTCATCCATGAGGTGTACGGACTTACAGCAGTGTGGACCTTGTGTGTGTATGGCACACACATATGGAGTCCGATATATTAGCATCTTAACATGTGCATAGAGCAAGGGACATAGTGCAACTGTTTGTGAAGGGTGGACATTTATATGTTGGTGCAGGTTGTTATGTGCATATTTATATGTAGGTTGTAGTTTGTGGCAAACAAGACAACATACAGCGCTGGCATATGGCATGGTATTTAAATGCTGTGAGTATGATTTGTTAGGTTTTTAGTCTTCCAGACAGGGGGTCCTGCTAAAGATACATGGGCTGAGAATAACTTTCATGCATTCTGCACAAGACTGTGCAATACTATTACATAACTGTATCCCTCTCAACCTTTGCATAATTGATATTCCCACCATCAAAGGTGGACTGTATATGTGCCTATATGTATATCTATATGTACACCAATGGATGTTTATATGTGTGCTCAAGCTCAATGTTGTAAATGTATTGCCATCCCTTTTGTTAAAAACCCTGTACCCATGAACTACCACATAGGTGGTAGTCTACTCAACACCAAAAGTGTGATTAGAGACCACGGGACACAGGTGGACAGTAGTGTCCCTTTTGATAATCACAGTGCCACACTAGTAATGTAAACTGTGTACGGTTCACATGTCATCAGAAAAGGTGTGTCATCCATGGAAAAAGAGGTCAGTGTTCCACTCTACTCATCATTCATAAAACCCATCATAGAGTACAATGGCCCTGTTGGTATGTACCTCAGAAGACATCTACAGCAACTGTAGACGCCAGACACATACCTCACAAAGAGTATTACCAGACTCAAACCGATGCCCTATGCAGACTGTCTTACAAAACCGCAGCTACACTGTGTTGCATACCGCCTACCCAGAGGCAACCTCTGCCTAATATACAAAGCTATGCCAAACCCACAGGTGTTGGACATGCTCCATATAAACAGATTAAAATCCATACAAGCTACACACTATACTGATCTAAACCTTGTAATGTCAAAAAGCAGAACATGTTGGAGTGGTACATTATCATCTCAGACACATACCATACTCTGGGACTAACTACCTATCATTAGAAAATAAAGGTCCTCATTAGCAGTTGTCATGGATAATCATGATGATTGGATGTGAGATAGGAAATACAACCCTGGAATCACTTCTGTGGCTTTGCATGACAGGGGCACATGAACTTAAATTACATGGGTGTTGAAGAGCAGGGTACCATATGGCTAGGCTTCCATAGGTCCTATGGCTAATAACCTATTAGCTACCTAGGACCCGATACACACACGCATGTACTTGTTGCATTACTAGCTATGTGAGGTTGACTGAATGTCATGGTGAATGTGTCAGTGAATGTGTCAAAGTTGTGCATATGTGTGATAGCCTAGTGGGAAACTGTTTATATCATGGTATGTAGTGTTGTAGCTCTGATCCCAGCAAAATATATGCATGCTATTGCTAGGCAGGAAAAGCAGCATGGCATACTGTGTGACATATTCCCATGGTGTTGACTAGAGTGTGCCATTGTAGGCTAAAGCAGTACATGTATGCTTATTGATTGTTAACACTAGTGAATACAAATCCCGTATGAACTGTAAGACTACCTGAAGCTGTAGGCCTAAACAGCACAGTATGGTGTGTATCCACATTGCTTGGAAACACTGTTTTGTTTGTTACCTGTAGTCCTCACACATTACATACCTCAGGCATAAGGTTTTGTAAGTGCTGACACACAGTACTGTATGGTACACAGGTAAAACTCATTTGGGTTGCCATACCTTTGTGTCTTGTAGGTATGTCTGATGTGTGTGTGGGTATGCCTGTAACATGGCCTCGGTGATATGTGTGTCACAGGATATAAGTGCATATCTAGCAACATGTATAGTGTAGTACAGCAGTATGCCACCTATATTAATGAATGTGCACATATGTTACTTAGGGGTTTGCTATCAACAAGTAGTGTGGTGTACTGGTAGTACTGTAGCTGTACTTTACAATCATTTCAATGGATGACAAATAGCTGTATGCATTAGCTTCATATATACCTCCTGTGGATAGGTGTTGCATTGTGTCACATACAGTGTGCCATGTACTGTTGCATAGTCTTACATACTGGTTTCACTTGGTTGCTGTGCAGAACATGGTTTGGTACATAGTATGTGTCAGGCACTGTCAGGCAGTTGTAGGCTGAACAGTGATATGTGGTATTAAAAGTGTGTATCTACTGACAGCCAATAGGTTGCTATATATGGCATTTCTTTGATGTCTGTACTTTAGAATGTTAAGTGTGCCATATGACTTGCTCGCAATTATTGTTTTATTGCCTTCCAGGGACATGTCTCACAATCGAAAACCCGTGTATTCCCCTGAAGAGGAGGAAGTCATCCTAGATGCCCTAATACAACATCACAACCTGCTGTTCTCCAGAACCAGCCAGGACCAACACGGGCACACTGCACTGTGGCAGGATGTTGTCCGTAGGGTGAATGATGTAGGCATGCATAACCAGACTTATGACCAGGTGCGCCATCACTGCAGTGATTTAATCAGACATGTCCTCCAGCATGCCTCCAATGTCCACAAACAACAGCTTGCCACAGGTGGTAGTGCAGCAACACATCCACCCCTCACCAGAGTGGAAGAGCTGCTCCTCAGCATGCAGGTAGCATGGCATATCTGTAGACTACTGTTAGATCGATTGTTAGAACATACATTTATCAGATGTGTACTGTGTATTTAGAAGATGTGGAGCCTGGTGTCATGCAATACTGATAATTTGGTACATCATTTGTATGCCTGTGACTGTCACCTGTTGTACTACTCTAAAATTGCAAACTCACAGCAGCAATTCCATAGTTGTTGACACTGACAAACTGTCTCATATCCTTGTAGGTCCCTCTGGTGTGATAGCAAGACAGCAGACCCATGCTGGTGAGTGTTCTACATTTGATATAGCATATAACATGTGCATGTCATAGGAGAGTTGTAGGCCATATACACATGTGAACCCTCTACACATAATGCATGCTCTGCATGTTCACTGTGGGACTGTGCACATCCCAGTAACATGAGTAGCTGCCTCAAACACATGTAATACACAGAGCATCCCAACCAATTGTGGTACACTCTAGTGGACATTGTATAGGCAGAGTCAATACACATGCACGCAACATACACCACTTTGTCATATGCAGTAAGTGTTAATATAATACACATGGCATATGTAGACACCTGCTGTAAGGTCAGACTCTAGTATCCCAAATGTCATTAACACAGCACACATACTATACCTGAGGGGTAGAGACCTATCATGGGGTGGTGCGACACGCTTCAACACACAAGACATTCATGTTAGGCAATGCTCCCTATTGAACACCTTACATACCCATGTAACAACTGGCTGTGAAATGGTTAATGTAGCCACAGTGGTGCAGGTCAGGTACAGCAAGATAGTTGCCAGTGTGGCATACACTAGTGGCCTTGAGTGACCACATGATGCTGCCTGATGATGGCTCATGGTACTACACTACATCCAGTTACAGTAACTACAGTACTACACATAGCATTCATTGCTATACACCTGACAGTTGTGTGCATCCAGCCATGGTATGTATACCTATGAGTGATGGTGCACAGGACATTGGAAAGCATTTTATACTTGCTCAGCAATGTTGTGTCCATGTACACATTGTGTTCCAGGGTAAGGCCAATCATTGAACAACACATATGCATCAAAGACATGTATACTGTTATCAACAAGGACTCTCTATACTCACACTGCATGCTGTTGAGCAACACACATCCTGCATGCTGACACATGTGATGGGACTCTTTCGCTTGTGATACTGTACTCCACCATCAACCACTAATGAGTATGTTCTGTATTGCTGTTGGTGTGTGTGTGTGTGTGTGTGTGTGTGTGTGTGTGTGTGTGTGTGTGTGTGTGTGTGTGTGTGTGTGTCAACTTGACTGAGTAGTGTATTTGTGTGCATGTGTGCATTTGTTCATGTGTGCATGTGTTCATGTGTGCATGTGTTCATGTGTTCATGTGTGCATGTGTGCATGTGTGCATGTGTTCATGTGTGCATGTGTGCATGTGTGCATGTGTTCATGTGTGTATGTGTGTATGTGTGCATGTGTGCATGTGTTCATATGTGCATGTGTGCATGTGTGCATGTGTTCATGTGTGCTAACATCCTGTACAGATTGTAATGTGTGTTTCCTGTCTTCCTCTCACAGGTGCTGAGGTTTTGTTGGATGAGTGCAACAGGGAACCTGAAGTCACTGCCACAAATAGTGGACATGATGATACATGTGATGTGGCACAGGCAGGTTTGACAGGGTCTGTCGTTGGTCCACCAATCAACAGTACACAGCTTTCCACCCCATCTATGTTCACATTCATACTGCCAATACATCCTTCAACACCAATGGCCTTAGCTGAGGAACAGCATACAGTAGGCATTGACCAGGATAGTGTGGTATCTATGGCACATGCAACCCCTCACAGCAGCCATACCCAGATAACTGGAATGGTACCACATAGACATATGTCCAGGGTTTCTAGTGGGAGCACTGCTGGTCGTAATACCCCTGGCAGACATGCCCCCACAGGTCTCACAACCTCAGGTATGTTCCGGGCTATAATGCAGGCACAGGCATGTATGGAACGGTACACCAGGCAGGGACTAAGGGCGCAGAGGGCCCATAACACCGCTATCAATGACAGTATCCATGACCTTGCCGGTGCCATCCGTAATTACACCAAGGTCATTGATAAATTTTGGAGGGAGACACTAGATGTCCTCCACAATGTAATGTCCATGTGCCAGGACAGTGCAGGACAGATGAGACGTTGACATGGACGTATGCCAGCAACATCATTTGCTGTCAGTCATCGCGGATGACACACAAGTCCCAGCCACTCCCGTAGTGGCAGTACTAGCCCCAGAAATGTTGGGGCTGGGCTGTAAATAGACCGTCCTAGATGACCACGTGCATGTGGCTCTGCCCAGTCCCAGCAGGGACATGGGTCCAGTCAACATCCCTCTGCCTCTGATGATAGTACCCAGTCTGGCTTAGTACTTTATAATGTCCGTGACACACTTGCCAGGCACAGGTACTGTGTCCATGGCCGGAGACAGTGATCTGTACAGCCTGGCAGGTACAGTCTGTGGCTGTCCCACAACCTCCCGTATTTTACAGCCACATGGTGTAACTGTGTGCATACAGACACACACACATAAACCAAACACCTAGGGCTAACACATACGCACACATTACATCAACATTGACCCATGCTGTACTGCTGTCCCTCACACAAACAAACACACACACACACACACACACACACACACACACACACACAAACATACATGTCGATTGGATGGGTCGTTGTCGGGCTCTGGCAAACCAACAACATACCCTGTGCATATGATGAAACTGTGCCACCTCCTGTCATCTGTGACATTGATGCAGGAACAGGCTAACATGGTGCTGATGCACAGGGTGACCTAATAGTCGTGTAGCAATGTTAGCATGTTGTCAACAGTAAAGTGTAATGATATCCTTGTAGGTATATCTGAGCAGACATGATGCATTAAAGCTATGATTATCAATGTAGTATTGTTTACACCAGTGTTAATTCCAAAAATGTATTGTCCGCCCATGTGCCACTTGGCTGATGTGTGTGGTACTGGCAGCATGTGTTGGTGAGTGGACGGTACATGTGTGATCTGTGCAGTACAGATTTGCAGGTGTATATTTGTGAACATGGTGGAGGTGCACTGTCTGCATGTATGTGCATAGTGGACACATGGGAAGGGTGACATGCCCTGTATTACACAGTGTTAACACTTCATATTTCCTATTGGTGGCCAGTATGCATTTTAGCACACATATGTTTTAACTTGGGTACACATGTGTGTATGACATGGTTTGACACTATGCTGTGGGCGATACTGTTAATATCGGTCATTGGTTTGCATTCTGGTAGTATACACAACCTCAACAGCCTGACTATAACCAATCGCTAGATGATGTCTTGACAACTGACACACAGATGTAAGATACACAGTAGCATTTGAATCCTTCCGGTATTATACTATACCAGTAACCAGTGGTATTGACCGCCACCCATTCCTGGGACCACTCCTGTTTGGCATGTAGCCATCCTAGGTACAAGCAAACACACTAGGGATATGTCCTTCCACATCTGGTGCTGCATACAGTAGCCTACAATGCATTCTCCGGATGAGACACTTATCCTCCATAAGGGTTTCATACAGACAGATACCTGTTGACCAACCCATGCTGTAAAGCTATAAGCCAACTATAGCATAGTCATCCACATTTACTAAACATAGTATCCTGACAGTACCACATAGGTAGTAGCCCACAACATGTAGCAGGGGTACCGATGTGTACATACAGCCACATGATATGTCTTGTCCTTTGGTATTCACATTTCCAAAGGTATTCTGATGTCCCTCTGTGTATCACATAAGCAATAAGGGGTCTGTATGCATATCCACGAAGTTGTTGTACACCTATAATGAATGCCCATTATTGACAGACTGTGTTGTGTTTGAACATGTCTGAAATATACCCCAGGCATGAACCCTCACTCACACTATTCTATAGAAACTGTCATGGTTGTGTGCGACACAGATGACCTAAGCCACAGATCACTACAGTGGCTGGCCTTGTCACATGCATGCATATGTGACCTAAGGTCTGAGAAGCAGCAGAACAAACTGTCAATGGTAACAGATGTATTCATGTAGAAAGCAGGCGTCACACCTATGAACTAATTGAGGTCACATGCACATATATGTATTTGCCACACAGATACCTGAAGTGTGCAATGCACATACTGTTGTTTTACTGATATGTCAAACAGTAGTAAAAGCAAAACCCACAACACATTGACCAACAGTGTCACACACACACACTCAGTAATTGCAGCATTCAACCCCCTACCTAACTATGTTATGATACTAGAGAGATACGCATTAACATGACGCACTACATGCTTTACTGGGAGTTTTCCTTTCCACTGCTGTATTTTCAAGATACTGACATCATCAGACTTGCCAAAGAGATATTCACCTCTTTTAATGTGTCTTCCTGGTCTCCAAAAAGGGCACTGCTCTCAAAGAAAATCACACACACACACTCAGCAATTGCAGTTTTCAAACCCCTACCTAACTATGTTATGATTCTAGACAGATACGCATTTACACGATGCACTAGATGCTTTGTTGGGAGTTTCACTTTCCACTGTTGTATTTGTGGGATACTGACATCATCAGACGTGCCAAAAAGGTATTTACCTCTTTTAATGTGTTTTCCTAGTCTCCAAAAAGGGCACTGCTCTCAAAGGAAATCATACACACACAATCCCCCCCACACACACTCAGCAATTGCAGGATTCAACCCCCTACCTAATTATGCTATGATTCTAGAGAGGTACACCTTTACATGATGCGCTATACACTTTACTGGAGCCTTTCCTTTCCACTGCTGTATTTGTGGGATACTGACATCATCAGACTTGCCAAAGAGGAATTTACCTCTTTTTATGTGTTTTCCTAGTCTCCAAAAAGGGCACACCTCTCAAAGGAAACCACACACACACAAACACCAATTGCTGGATTTAAACCCCTATCTAACTATGTTGTGCTACTAGAGAAATACGTATTAACATGACGCGTTATATGCTTTACTGGGTGGCTTCTTTTCTCCTGCTATATTTGTAGGATGCTGACATGATCAGACTGGACATGATAATGTGTGTGCACTTTGTTTTATGCAATCCCAGGAATTAACCATGTGGGACAGCAGGTGTTAACAGCATGAACAGGACTCCACAGTTCTTGGCTTGTGTGATCTATCTGTGGACCAATTGCCATTCCATCATATGACAATACATATTTATGCACAGATTGTTGATTTTGTGGATACAACGTGTCTGGGATGTTGATAAATGGATAGTCAAAGTCTATGTGGGACGTATGTAGCTCCTTTCAGTGATGTATGTCCTGGGTGGCTGCCTTGCAAACAGTCTAGCAGGTTTGGGAACCATGATCTGCCCATGAACAAACCAAAGTTGGTAGTGTTGTGTGTTTGTCGGCTTCCAATAGCTCTGTTTATGACTTCAGTCATGATGGACTCCATGGTCTTGTAGATCAGACTTCATAGGCTTATAGGACTATAGTTCCCATGGTCTGTTCTGCACCAACACTTGCGGGGTGTGCCATATGTTGCTGTAACCCATTCAACAGTTTCAGATCTTGTAGAGAGGGTGAGGCTCAACATACTGTTCTGGTGCAGGGCCTGTTTGTTCTGCAGTTCAATTATGACACATATAGGGAAAGAATGTAATCCAATTGATGCCATGTTTTCAGCTTTGGAAGGAGCTGTTTACCCATTCTACATGTGATATCTCCTGGTATGATGATAGGGCCTTTTGTCAGTGGGAGGTGGGTATGTATGTATGGACCTGTCTGACAGGATGTTGACATTGTCAGTCATGTGCAGTTGGCCCTGACTCAGGACATATATGAGTGTACATTGCTATTTATGACATAGCTGAAGAAAGTGTCATGATTCTGTCTGGACTCCTTCGCAGATAATCTTTCCAAAACACCGACAAACCTGTGCACTAAACCCCTCTTATACTCTTTTACACACTTAACACCCTACTGATCCTTTTTGATCAGTCAACAGAGTATTTCATCATAATATCCTGGCTTGTCCAAAGGTCGGTTTCGTGTGTACTCTCCAGTCCAGCTGGTGAATATGGGAATTTTGAGGCAATGTTACAACTGCCTTATGTACACAGACAACCCTCTCCTCCTCCCAACAAACTCAGATATATGTGAGAGAGGCAACTATATAGACAAACAGGAGGCTGAGCTCTCTCGACCCATGACTGGCACAGTCTATCAGGTGGGGAAGGTAAGCACACACACCGCAAATTCAGTCTCACATAGACCTATAGTAACAGCAAACAAAACACATTTCCACACAAAAACATACTCGGAGGCTCTAAATAAAATTTGCCTAAGCAGCAGAGACCTCCAAAGCAGACACCCAAACAACTGCTACCCCACAATAATACCCACATATCACATAGTTCACAGAGTCAGTGTGCCACACAGTCACTGCCCTTAGGGCTGAACTACACACCTAATACACTTGTAATAGGTGACTCTATTGTCAGACACACTGATGTCCCACTCACCAGGCTGAGCAGGGAGAAGGTCACTTTGAGCTGTCTGTCGGGTGCCAGGATCTGCCACATAACACATGCACTCAGGTCACTCCAAAGCAAGTGCAAATATGGTTCCATCATTGTCCATGCTGGTGTGAATGACCTCAGACGTTCCTCCCTGGACTACATGACAAGAGACATACAGGAGCTCTCAGATCATGTAGCCCAGGCCAGTATGACCCTGACCTTGTGTAGCATCTTACCCTCACCAAGAATGATGGCACAGTATACAGACAAAATGATCATTTTTAACAGTTGGCTAATGTATTGGTGTCATTCAAAGGGGATCCAGTGTCTGTCAGCCCTGGGATGACATGCTCGACATGTCACGTTGCTTCACTAGGGATTGCTTGCACCTGTCACCCCTGGACTTTTGAATACTGGCTAAGGCTCTTGCCATCCCCATAGTGCTTTCTTTAGGCAAGGTTCAAAAGACAAACCCACCTCCATAGACAATACAGGGTAAAATAAACTAAGGGTAATGCTGCTCAACACCAGATGTCTAAACCTCAAAATGCATACACTCAAGGCTCTCCTCAGTATGGAGAATGTCAATATCTGTGCAGTAACAGACACTTGGTTCAGGTTCCCGAATGCACCCCAGCACTACCAGGTCATACTTCATACCATGCTTTTCGGCCACAAAACTCAGACCGACCAACATAAATAGGGGAAGTATCCATATACATCACAGATACACACACCTCCAGGTTAGTAGCACTGCACGAAGCATTGGAGACCATACATGTGCAACTAACAGTGGGCAAAACTGCCTTTCAGTTTGTAGCCTGCTACAGACCACCCTCCCAAACTCAGGAACCCCACTCAGCTTTCCTGAGAACACTGGAGAATATGAAGGTCTCTCCAAACACCATTATATTGGGTGACTTCAACTACCCAAACATTGACTGGGAATACTACTCAAGCCCTGACACCCTCGCCCAATGGTTGCTTGAATTTATAAACTCAAATGTTATGGCACAACTGGTCACCACACCCACAAGAGGGGAAACATATTGGACCTGATCATCACCAACATGGGGACTCTTATGTTCCACACCATACATATACCCCTCATTGGTAAGGTCAGACCATACATTTATCTCACTGGACATCCATATCCCATCCCCACCCCCATCCTAGGTAATCTTGGTGAAGAACTTCTCAAAAGCAAATGTCACACTTCTCAAAACTGAGGTAGTATCCTTAGGATGACATGCTTGACATGCCACGTTGCTTCACTAGGGACGGCTTGCACCTGTCACCCCTGGACTTTTGAATACTGGCTTAGGCTCTTGCCATCCCCATAGTGTCTTCTTTAGGCAAGGCTCAAAAGACCAACCCACCACCATAGACAATACAGGATAAAATAAACTAAGGGTAATGCTGCTCAACACCAGATGTCTAAACCTCAAAATGCACGCACTCAAGGCTCTCCTCAGTATGGAGAATGTCAAATGTCCATCCCAACAGAGTGTAGCCTCCCTGACATCACAGATGAACAGGTGAGAGCTGCCCTCTCCAAAGCAGACAACACAGCATCAATGGGACCAAACGAGGTCCCGGCCTGCGTCTTACACGAGCTTCATGAAGAACTTAACCCTCACATTGTCACTGTTCAATATCAGACTTACTACAGGATATGTACCCAAGGAATGGCATACAGCAACAGTGGTCCAGCTCTACAAAGGTGGTGCCACAACGGACCCCGGACCCTATCGCCCTATAAGCCTAACTAGCCTGGTCTGCAAAGTTATGGAGCGTATCATCATGGAACTCATACACAAAGACATCGGGAACCTACAGACACTGGATCCTACCCAATTCGGCTTTGTTGAGGGCAGATCTTGCCTCTTGAACCTGGTCAATTTCTTTAAACAGTTACCAGGTCCATAGATGTAGGGAAGGTAGTACAGACAGCCTACCTGGACCTCGCAAAACCCTTTGACACATGCCCCACTCGGGCATCATAAATAAGCTCACCAGTTTAGATATCAACACATATGTCACAAGATGGATTGCAAACTGGATTATGGATAGCACCCACATGGCCAGCATTGCAGGTGCCATGTCTGACTCTACACCAGTTACAAGTGGCGTCCCACACAGCTCAGTCCCGGGACCTCTCTTGTTCAGTATATATTTCTCTGACATACAGGATAACACAGGAGGACTATGGCTGACCAAATTCACAGATGACTGCAAACTGGGTGCCATAATCGACTCTCCAGCTGGTACAAGCATCCTCCAAAAGGGTCTCCCAGAGATGGATAACTGGTGCCAGAGCCATGGCCTACAGCTAAATGCCATTAAATGCATAGTCATCCCCTTTGGGAATAACAAAGTGCCCACACATTACCACATAGGTGTTAATCCGTTAAGTACAGAAGAAGTTTTTAGGGATTTGGGGACCCGAGTAGATAGTAATCTCGCCTTTGACAATCACGTCACCAATGGTTAGACAGACCTTCTATATAGCCCACCTTATCCCAAAAGGTTTCACATCTAGATCATGTGAGGTCATTGTGCCCCTATACTCATCACGCCCATGATTGGATACAATGCCACATTTGGGATGTACCTTACCCAACACCTGCAGCAACTGTAATGGCCACAAAAGTACCTCACCAAGTGGATCTAGGGACTCACACAGATGCCCTACGCAGTTCGGCTAAAGTAACTCCAGCTCTACTCAGTTGCTTACCGCCTACTCGGATGCGATCTGTGCCTGATGTTTAAAGCCATGTCCAGCCCAGAATTAATGGACATGCTCCACCTCAGGATATCCGAATCCCTTAGAGCTACACACTCCATGGACTTAAACCTCAGCACAGATATGAATAGGACATGCTGAAGGGACAAATTCATATCCCAGAGGCTCCCCTCACTCTGGAATGAGATCACAGTCCCACATAGGCAGAGCCCCTCACTGACCCTCTACAGGAGAAATCTTGACAAGTGGATGGGTGATCGTATGTTTACCCCTGGGATCTTCTGGGTCCCTGCTAGATAGAGGCACAATAAACTAACCGTAAAAGGGCTATCTTGTGTGACCTACTATTCACAGGCACAGTCTACTGTTCTAACAGGGTTATGAAAGCCAAAAACACTCTGGCTAGGCTTATAAATGCCCTAGGGCAGATGGCCTAGTATCAACCTATGAACCTATGATAATGTTTGGAGTGCACATTGTTTATTGATGGTACTGATTGCAGGTTTTTTTATCTTCTTTGCTTTCCCACTTTCTATGAACAACCTAAGTATCTGTAGTACATATTTGATTATAATAGGGTTCCAATATATTATATATGTGTCTGTTGTCACATAACTGTGTGCACAAGGTGGATTGGTGAATAGTGAGAGGTTCCTGGGTTAACACATGGAACTGCCGGATATGTGTGGCCCACTGCTGTACTCAGGCATGGCCTAAGTGTGTGAGCATGCCCAGTTTGGCCTTTCAGTGTTTTGTTGCCTGACATTTGTCTCATTTTTTCGTGTGTGAGCATGCCCAGTGTGACCTTTCAGTATGTTGCTGTCTGAAGTCCACTACATTTGTTAATGTGTGTGAACATGACCAATATTAACATTTATACTATATGTGTGTTGAAAATCAGGTTCTATTTTTACTGCAGGGCTCACCTTTGTGTCATAACTTGACAGGGATTATGCTGTGCCTGCAGGGTTTCCATGAGATACTTTGCATAGACTTATCAACATTTCTTCATACAGGCTGACCAGCAAAATACTGTCATGGTTTAGTGGTTCAGTACTATGACAATAGTACACAGTATCCTGGGTTTGAGGCCTGACACTGCTTTATATTTTCATACTGAGCAAACCAGACTGTTTAAGGGCCAGTAGAGCAAATATGAGCATGTTTACCTGCTTTTGCTCAACTATGCCCAACTTTGACCAAGCTTGTCCAACATTGCTCAACATTAATCAACATTGCTGAACGTTGCCCAGTATTGCTCAACATTGACCAAAGTTGTGCTAGTTAGTGTGTGCAATTTTGTTTACATATACTAAATAGTGGTATAAGCCGTTTAGCACTGCTTTATATTGCTTAACACATGGCAATCATGCCTCAGGTGGTGCTGCAGGGCTGCCTATGTCAGATGCACATAATACACTCCCTATAGTACACTACTTTCCTGATTTAAGTATTTTTTCTGTTTTTTTACTTGAAATACCTTCTCTTGCTTACTTTGAACAAACTTAAACTGTTTTTTTAACTGTTTGCTGCATTATATAATATCTGCACTTAAAATTACACTTGGTCAAAAATTGGTCGAAAGTTCTATCTGAAAAACAAAAATAAAACAAAAAAATAATCCTTCTTTTCCTGCCTCTCCTCGACTAGTTTAGACCAGTTAACAGGCTTTGCTGTATTCTGGGCTGTGGTGTAGCTCCTGTGTTGTCCATTACCTTACTTGAATAGAAGGAAGTTTCTTTGCTCACCTCAGCACAAGAGCTGTAGTAATTGGTTGTTTTGGACCATTTCTAGCTCTTTCGAAGTTCCCTGTCTAAAATCCGCCTCTGAGCATTTTTTTCTGGCTATACTACTCAGAGACAGCTCCACGTTGTCCTGCAGAGTGGTCCTAGCTAAAGAGAACTGAGAAAAGCGACTATTTTCCTGATTTAAGTATTTTTTCTGTTTTTTTACTTGAAATACCTTCTCTTGCTTACTTTGAACAAGCTTAAACTGTTTTTTAACTGTTTGCTGCATTATATAATATCTGCACTTAAAATTACACTTAGTCAAAAATTGGTCGAAAGTTTGTTGTTTGTTTGTTTAATTTAACTGTTGAGTCTGCCCACTAAAGTATGCTAGCCTGTGTAACTGATTTATTACTGTTTTCTGTATTTCTGTGTGCTTTCTATCTGAAAAACAAAAAAACAAAAAAATAATCCTTGTTTTCCTGCCTCTCCTTGACTAGTTTAGACCAGTTTACATGCTTTGCTGTATTCTGGGCTGTGGTGTAGTTCCTGTGTTGTCCATTACCTTACTTGGATAGAAGGAAGTTTCTTTGCTCACCAGTGGGAGTGAGGAGCCTAGAGCAGCCTATCTGTCCCCGAAGGAGTGACCTCAGCACAAGAGCTGTAGTAATTGGCTGTTTTGGACCATTTCTAGCTCTTTTGAAGTTCCCTGTTTAAAATCCACCTCTGAGCATTTGTTTCTGGCTATACTACTCAGAGACAGCTCCACGTGGTTCTGCAGAGTGGTCCTAGCTACAGAGAACTGAGAAAAGCGACTACTTTCCTGATTTAAGTATTTTTTCTGTTTTTTTTTTACTTGAAATACCTTCTCTTGCTTACTTTGAACAAGCTTAAACTGTTTTTTTTTAACTGTTTGCTGCATTATATAATATCTGAACTTAAAATTACACTTGGCCGAAAATTGGTCGAAAGTTTGTTGTTTGTTTGTTTAATTTAACTGTTGAGGCTGCCCAATAAAGTGTGCTAGCCTGTGTAACTGATTTATTACTGTTTTCTGTATTTCTGTGTGCTTTCTATCTGAAAAACAAAAAAAACAAAAAAATAATCCTTGTTTTCCCGCCTCTCCTCGACTAGTTTAGACCAGTTTACAGGCTTTGCTGTATTCTGGGCTGTGGTGTAGTTCCTGTATTGTCCATTACCTTACTTGGATGGAAGGAAGTTTCTTTGTTCACCAGTGGGAGTGGGGAGCCTAGAGCAGCCTATCTGTCCCCGAAGGAATGACCTCAGCACAAGAGCTGTAGTAATTGGTTGTTTTAGACCATTTCTAGCTCTTTTGAAGTTCCCTGTTTAAAATCCGCGTTTGCGTGGCTTTGCGCGATTGTGCACATAGCGCAGCGCTGATTAAACAAGGGTAAGCTTTTTCTGGCTCCACCAAGTCTGGTCTTCAAATTTTCCCTTAGAAAGCTCTACTCTTAGAATAACCAGTCTACTCGCTATACTAGCACTTGTTCTCAGAACTTCTCTTCTAAACTAAGCACTCTCAAACTAAAGTAAGCGCTACATCCACCTACCACCCCTGTGAATACCCACTTCCCTTAAAGGCACAGCACTCTCTTATAATATTCTAGCATGTCAAGTGGTAGATTACTAGCATCTTCTCCTCTTCAGCTGGTTAATCTGGGAATCTTGAGACAATGCTACAATTGTCTCATGTACACAGACAACCCTCTACTCCTCCCAACAAACACAAATACATGTGAGAGATGCAACTATATAGCCAAACTCGAGGCTGAACTCTCTCAACTCAGGACTGGCAAGACCAGACAGGAGGAGAAGGTAACCACACACACAACAAACCCAGTCACACATAGACCTACCCCAACTGCAAATCGAACACATAATAACACAAAGACATACTCGGAGGCTCTAATAAAAAACTTACCAAAACAACAGAGGCTCCCAAAGCAGACACCCAAAAATCCACCACCTCAAAACATAACACATGCAACACATACTTCAATAAATCGGTGTGTCAAACAATCACAGCCCTTAAGGCCAAACACTATGCCTGATACACTAGTAATAGGTGACTCTATAGTCAGACACACTGACATTCCACTTACCAGGCTGAATAAGGAGAGGGTAATGGTGAGCTGCCTATCGGGGGCTAGGATCCGCCATATAACACACGCACTCAGGTCACTCAAAAGCACGTACAAATATGACTCCGTCATTGTCCATGCCGGCATGAATGACCTGAGATGTACCTCCCTGGACTACATGAAAAGAGACATAGAGGAGCTCTCTGATTATGTAGCCCAGGCTGGTATGACCCTGACCATGAGCAGAATCTTGCCCTCACCAAGAATGATGCCACAAGACAAAGACAAGATGATCAGCTTTAATAATTGGCTGAAATACTGGTGTCATTCTAGGGGGATCCAATGTCTGCCTGCTTGGGATGACATGCTGGACAAGCCACGCTGCTTCGCAAGGGATGGCTTGCAACTGTCACCACTGGGCTTCTGGATATTGGCTAAGGCTCTCACCCCCATAGTGCATTTTTTAGGCAAGGCTCAAAAGACGAACCCACTTCCTTAGAAAACAAAAATGGAAAAAAATTAAGGGTAATGCTGCTCAATGCCAGAAGTCTAAATCTCAAGATGCAGGCTCTCGAAGCACTCCTCAGTATGGAGAACATCAATGTCTGGGCAGTAACTGAAACCTGGTTCAAGGCTCCTAAGAGCACCCCAGCACTACCAGGCTTTACCTCGTATCATGCTTTTCGGCCCCAAAACCCAGTCCAAACCACAAAGGGAGGGGGAGTGTCCATATTCATCAAGGGTACCCACACCTCCAGGTTAGTGGCAACTCATGAAGCATCGGAGACCATCCAGGTGCAACTAACCATAGGCAAAACTGCTATACAATTGGTTGCATGTTACAGACCACCCTCCCAATCTCAAGAACCCCATTCGGCCTTCCTGAAGACATTGGAGGATATGAATGTCTCACCAAATACCATCATATTGGGAGACTTCAACTACCCTAACATAGACTGGGTGCACTATTCTAGCCCTAACACCCTAGCCCAAAGGTTCCTGGAATTCATAAATTCAAATGCAATGGAACAGCTAGTCACCTCTCCCACAAGGGGAGATAATATCCTAGACCTGATCATCACAAACATGGGGACAAAATGCTCCACCCCGGAAGTATTCCTCTCACTAGTGAGATCTGACCACAAACTAATCACCCTGGATATACATATCCCACCTCCACGCCCAGCACAAAAGACTACAGTGAAAAACTTCTCAAAAGCCAACTTTACACATGTTAAGACTGAGATGGTATCCTTTAAGCCCACTGGGCCAGTGGAAACCACATCCCACAATGCTGAATCCTTCACAAATGCTTTCTACGGACATCTCCAAGAATGCATGGATCATGCAATCCCAAATTAAACCAAAACCCTCTCCACCAAGGGAAAGCGTCCTGTCTGGTGGATCCCAGCCATAAACAAATTGTATAACAAAAGAAGGAAGCTACTGCAAGACAGAGCAAAATCCCATAAAGGGAAGGCATCTCTGATCAGCACTAGTAGAAAGCTACATTCTCTCATGAAAACATCCAAGGCCAACTTTGAGAGAAAAATCACCAAGGACACTAAAGATAACCACAAGGCATTCTTCAGTTATGTTAGAAACCTGGGTTTAAACCCTCAGATATGCTCAGAGATAGTGCACAATGACAAAAAATTCACCGAACCCACAGATATTGCCAACATTCTGGCAGACAGGTTCAGTGCAAATTTCTCCCCTCCCTCACCCCCAAAAGAAGAAATACTTATCTCAGCTGAATGTAACCTCCATGTCATCTCTGATGTCCAGGTGAGAGCCGCCCTCAGCAAAGCAAAATATACAGCATCAATGGGACCTGATGGTATCCCCGGTTGCGTGATATGTGAACTCCAAGAGGAGCTAAGCCCGCATATAGAAAAGCTATTTAACCTTTGCCTTACTACAGGATATGTACCTGAACACTAGCGTACAGCAACAGTGGTTCCACTCCACAAAGGAGGCACCTCTACAGACCCTGGGAACTACCTCCCCATAAGCTTAACCAGCCTGGTGTGCAAAGCTATGGAAAGAATCATTATGGAACTCATAAACAGCGACATTGGGGACCTACAGACACTTGATCCCACCCAGATCGGCTTTGTAAAGAGCAGATCCTGCCTTTTGAACCTGGTTGACTTTTTTGAAACAGTCACTAGAGCCATTGATGAGGGCAAAGCAATCCATCCAGCCTACCTGGACTTGGCTAAAGCCTTCGACACAATACCCCACTCAGGCATCATAGACAAGCTCGACAGCTTAAATGTAAATCCATATGTCACAAGATGGGTTGCAAACTGGCTAAAGAACAGAACCCATAAAGTCAAAATTGCGAGAGCCAGGTCAGACTCAAAGCCAGTCACAAGTGGTGTCCCACAGGGCTCTGTCCTGGGAACCCTCTTGTTCGGCATTTACTTCTCAGATATGAAAGCAAACATGGGAGGGTTGTGGCTGATAAAGTTCGCAGATGACTGCAAACTAGGCACCATAGTCGATACACCAGCTGACACATACATCCTACAGAAAGGCCTCACCGAAATGGACAACTGGTGCCGGAATCATGGCCTTAAACTGAATGCCAAGAAATGTATAGTCATCCCCTTTGGGAAAAACAAAGTACCCACAAATTATCACATAGACAGTAACCCACTGAGTATGGAAAAAGTAATCAGAGACCTGGGGACCCAAGTCGATAGTGACCTCTCATTTGACACCCACATTGCCAAAGTGGTTAGAAAGACTTTCTACCTTGCCCACCTTATCATGAAGGGATTCACATCCAGATCAAAGGAGGTCATTGTACCCCTATACTCCTCCCTTATCAGGCCCATGATTGAGTACAATGCCCCATTTGGTATGTACCTCACCTGGCAATTGCAACAGCTGGAGAGACCCAGAAGTACCTCACCAAGAGGATCAAGGGTCTCCAACATATGTCATATGCTGCCAGGCTAAAGAAACTCCAGCTCTATTCAGTAGCATACCGTCTGCTCAGAGGTGATCTGTGCCTGACGCACAAGGCCATGTCCAATCAGGAATTGATGGACATGCTCCACCTCAAAAAATCCAAATCCATCAGAACCACGAGAGCTAAAGATTTAAACCTCAGCACAAATATGAATAGGACATGCTGGAGGGACAGATTCATAACTCAGAGGCTTCCCATACCCTGGAACAGAATCCCAGTTCATGTTAGGCAGAGCCCCTCACTGACTCTCTTCAAGAGAAATCTTGACGAGTGGATGGGAGATCGTAGGTTTACCCTGGGGGTCATCCCTGTGTCACTACTAGACAGAGGCACAGTAAACTAATTTTATTAAGTAAGGGGGTCTTCAATGTGTTACTACTAGACAGAGGCACAGTATTCTAAATCTATTCTGTACACTTTAGTACCACTACATGGGGTGGCGAAAGCCACATCACTAGGGCTAGGCTTATAAATGCCCCAGGGCAGATAGCCTAGTACTAAACTATGAAACTATGAAACTATGCATGTTTGAAAACAGGTAGTGTCAAGTTAGGCATCCCTTTTACTATATGTGCGAGTCAGAGAGTGGTATAATTTCCAGAGTTCCTACTGAGCCAGTGTATGTGCTATGCGTTGCCTCTTTGCCAAGGCCAAAGCATACTTGCCATGCCTCCTTCTGCCTACTGGGGCAGGCTCAGGTTGTTCCTCCTCCGATTCACGCTCTGCCTGTGATGGCTTTGGCAATGGTGGGGGGCTGTTTGGCCCGGGCCTATGCTGCTCCTACTGTAGCTGTTTTCACAGGATCATATTATGTAGCATAGCACATACCATGACAATTTGGGTACATGTAGTTGGTGAGTACTGCATGGCTCCACCAGATGTGCCCAGGCACCGGAACCGTGACTTGAGCAGCCCAAAGTCATGCTCGATTACATTTCGTGTTTATGCGTGTGCCTCATTATTGCGTTCCTGGTCAAGTGTTTGTGCGTTTCTGATGGGTGTCATCAGCCACGGCTCCAGTGCATAGCCAGCATCCCCAACTAGGTGACCATGTGGGATGTTGCCATTGGCAAATGTCTGGTACAACTGTGTCAGATGCCAGATATGGGAATCATGGTAGCTTCCAGGGCAGCCAGCACACACATTCAGTATTATGCCCTTGGTATTACACACAACCTGGCAGCTGATGGAGGGGAAGCCCTTGCGGTTAAAGTAGACCCTACCCCACTCACCGGCTGCTGCTTTGATGCATATGTGCGTGCAGTGTATTGCACCCACTACCTCAGGGTATTCCGCGATTTGCTGGAAGAGAAGCATATTGCTGGCCAATACCTCATGGGAATTGGGGAAATATGCATGATCACCGACATGTGCTGACATGGCATCCAGGAACTGGTGCAGTACCCTGGATGCTGATGCCTGTGATATCCCCATCATGTCACCAGTTGGTCTCGGGAAGGTACCTGTTGCTAATATTCTTAGGCCAACACATACCTAGGTTTCCACTGGGATGGGGTCCCCTCTGTTGGTTCTGTGTGTGAGACGTGGCCTGCACAGCTCAACAATTTGCTGCATGAGGTCTCTGTCCACTCTATAGTGCTCCACTATCTCCAGCTCATGTAGCCCCTGATAGGTTACCCTGGGCTTGTACACTCTTCTCCGTCTCCTCACTGTGGGTTGTCCAGCAGCATTCACATTGTCACCACCCTCAGCATGTTGCATATGTCACCCTATAACAGCAATGGCAGCCCCTAATATTTTTTGTCTCAGTAAAGCTTTTTACGTTTTCACTTCTCTTAGTTTACTGCAGTGTTGCAGTGTATCTGAGGAAAACATGGTGGAAAGTTGTTTGCAGAGTTTTAAGTGCCGGGCTGGACTGGGCTAGTGTACTGCCTGTATAATTGCCTGATTCTGATTGTTTTCACCTGCTAGGTCTGCTAGTACTCCCTGGTTAACTTCCTACTATTTGTTGTGCTTCCTTTTCCCTTTCTGTTTCCTCTGGGGGGCAGCGCCGCACACACAAGCGTAAACACGCTCACACCAGCTCACAAGTGTGCACACATGCTTACAGGGACTAAAACTTGCTTATTCTTGCTAAAATGCATGCACACCAGCGCATACGTGCTTACACACATTTCAACAATCTTAGACATGCTTACTCCAGCTTAAACCCGCACACACAGGCGCACACTCGCGCACACACTCTTACTCGGATATACAGGCGCGCACCCACGTGCAAACACGTTGCAAGCACTTCAACAAGAAACTTTAGTCTTATCCACGGCATACACCTTCAATTTCTTACCTTTAGCTAGGATACCTGTTGACACATCTCTTCCATGATGAGTAACTGTCAGCAAACACATGCCACTCTGCTCCAATGAGCTTCACTTCTTTCATACATAGCCCCCTTGTGATGTCACCTATCTTCTACTCTGATACTCCCCTTATCCTACTCCTACACTCCACTGACTGTGCTTATTTGCTATGTAAACTTGGGATTCACTATCCTTACCCTCATTTGCATAGGATTGCCTACTAATGCTTGGTTACATCTCTTAGACTGAGCTTTCCCCCTTAGCAACCTAAGAATTACAATAAAATCCATATTTGTGGATTTTAATTATTGGTTTTCTGGTTTTTACAATGCAGCACATTTGTGCGGCGCTGAGCTACGCTTAAACTTCAGAGATCGGGATAAAAAAATATTTTTTTTTATTTTGCATCGGTGAACATTGCCAATGGCCGTATTTTTGGCCATTGGCATGTTTCCTCAACTGGATGCATCCTTTTTTTGGAGCTGTCATGGCTCCGTTTTGTTATTTGCAGAACGGCTTAAAACTTTTAAAGCCATGCGAAAGGAAAACAATAAGAGCCGGCAAAAATAGAATAAAATAAAACCGTTTAATGTGAGCGCTTTAAGCAAGGACGTTGCCTCGCTTCATCAGACAAACAATAAAAACAGTTAAACGGGATCTCTTTATACTCCTTATATTAGTATAAAGAGAACCTGTTTAACTGTTTTTATCATTTGTCTGATGAAGGCGAGGCAACGTCCTTGCCGAAAGCGCTCACATTAAACGGTTTTATTTTATTCTATTTTTGCCAGCTCTTATTGTTTTCCTTTCACCTGGCTTTAAAAGTTTTAAAAGTTTTCAGTTCATGTTCAGTGTTTTGTATTTGCAGAATGGTACTTAGTTGTCCATGGAGTACATTTCTGCAAATAACATTACTCTTACTCGGACAGGTTCCAGTTTCCTGGATCGCAAATTTGCCTCATTTGCATAGCTTTCGCCAGCAATTGAGGTAATTTGCATATCCTAGCCCTGTCCATGTAAGAGTCATTTTAGGAGCTCTCTTGCATGCCCCTACTGGCTGTTCCTGGATCGCTCGGCAGACATGTTGGCTGCATGGAGTCTTACTCTACTCTTAGACTCCGTGCAAGCCTTCGTGAATCCGGCCCATTATATTTACCATACATAACAATGTCCACATTGAGAGTATCAGACTTCTACAGAGAGATAATTGGAAGGTAGTTATTTTTATTTATATGGCTTTATCTCTTCAGAGTTGCAAAATGGATATACCTTGGAGTGAATGAAGGAAAGCCATATGCATGGTTGTATTTCTTCTTTTCAAGGTTTGAATAAAGGACTTAAAATTATGTCTGGCTATAATGGCCGTCATTTAGAGATGGCACAACAACAGCGTACCCCAGAGTCACAGACCCTGGATCATATCATGAATCTCATACTGCGTTTTATCAGGTTGTCCAGTAATGGTTTCCAAGCAGTACTGAATGGCAGTATCAGGAGTGTCAGGATTCACCTGCATTTTAGACAGACAGGTAACTTTTATTCTGTAAAAAATGGCAGCTCAGTAGAGGCAATGTTAACATTTCAGTCATCTCAAACATACTGACCACTAGGCTCCAGGTATAATTCATCATGGAACACATATATACTTCCTTAGCATGAAAATAGTGTAAAATAAACAGACTAGTGATGACTATAGTACATATTCAGAATACATGAAATATGCAGCCATTATGGTTCTCTAAGATGAACTGTGTCTCACATTTTGAGCCACAAAATACCTACTTATATTTGACCACCTATTTCTTCTCAAAACTACTGGCTCCACAATGAGCCATAGGAGGGCCTTAACTCTACATCACCAAATAAACAAGGCTTGTTGGAGGGATATGTTAATATCTCAGCATATTTCAGATGTTTGCAATACATTACTACTGCAAGTCAAATAAAATACTACTTTGACTACAGTTAAGGCTAATCTTGATGATAAGCTGGGTAGACGTAATTTTACATCGAGGTTACCTTGTACAGTTTTGCTCAGTTTTGAAGATGAACATTATTAAGTGCTTGAAAAATGAGACAAGAACTTTTAATTGTGCCTGCTTAATAGTGCATATGCCTCCTTATCTTTCCCTGTTATTACTTGCCTAGTATTGACCCATATTCCCATCTAGCAGCTTTTTTGCTATGTTTGCAGGTTTTGTTTGCTATCATCACATCTCCACTTATCTAGTCAGACTTTCCTGGTAATCAAATGCAAATAGAATAAACAAATAAATAAAAAGTTGTGTTTTACTAAGCATTCTGTGAGACCCTGATGACCTTTATGTATTTGATATAACATTGTAGCTCACTGTGATGCGGGTATTACAATTCTGTCCTGCTATACAAAAAATTATCATGTTCTGATAGTTGTGCTCTGATTGTTTAGTACTTATGTATGAGATGTTTGGTTTGTGTCCAGGGATCTAGACATCTATCACAAATGTATTGGCTAACAGTTTTTAATCCTTGATCATGATGAGTAACATACTTATGTCTTTGTAGCCTCCTTGTAGTTACTGGTCTAGACGAAATTATACTTATTACATAGCTGGCAATGTCTTCTTTGGTATTCAAAAATGACTGGTCATGTAGAGAATTTATTTTCCTGGCACATGTCTTACTCTGATATTGAACCTTCTTTATCGTATTAACTGCCTCTTGCATGTAGATAGCAGTCTGGCTAGATTATAGGGACTCATTAGTGGATTCAATGACATGTAGTTAGTATAGAGCTGGAAACATTCAGAAACTAATGTGTATTGGGGAAAATCTATTAATGCCAACACACTTGCAAGACAGTCTTGTTTCAGTCCACAAATGTCTATGCTGAGCATCAGTTAGCATTAAGGAGCAGAAGACAACATGGCGTAGCACTTTTTAACCATTTCGAATAATGCTGCATCAGCACTTACTATTGTCAGTTAAGTCAAATCACAGTATGTTAGTAAAGGATTTGTTGCTGCAATTGGTTTTAATGTGATAAATGCTTGGGATAGCACATGCGCCTAAAACTAGGGTACATATTTCTGTAACAAGTCTGTTAAAAGATGTAGCACAGTCGTGTAATCTGGTACAAACTTGCCATGAAGTTAATTATTCCTATCATTTTCCTTAACTCAGCCACACAAGACAGACTCTGCAACTCAGCTCTTGCTGTTACCTTGCCTGTATCTAGACTGATTCTACTAGCACTTATACTGAGACCAAACTGCTGATTCTCAGTCCTTCTGAAACAGCATTTGTCCTGGTTTAGCTTTAAACCACAGTTTTTGGAAGTTTAGGTGGCAGCTGTCTCTGACCTTGACTCATTTGTCTCTTTATCAGCACCAAATTCCAAGATATCATCTATAACAAAAACAACAAGAAGAACTCCATCAACCCCACTGAATAACTCAGTCATTTAATGCTGAAAGGTTTTAGATGCTGAGGATATACCAAACAGCAACATCTTGAAACAGAACCTTCAAACTGGGAGCAATGAAGTTTGTCAAGTCTGGGGTATCTTTATCTAAGTCTATTTTCAAGGAGAGCCATCATTTGGTGAGTTGTAGTGGATAGCTACCCCAAGTGCAAGTGATTGGGGGGCATACTCTGCAGGTGCTGATGGTGTTAGAGTTCAGTACCAACATTTGTTTATGAAGCCACCAAGGGCACTTTGACTTCATAAATGAATACCAGTATTGAATGTGTGACCCTCTCGGAAGTGCTGAACTACTCATTGGATGGAGAATAAATACAGATTGCTACAGTTTCTTATCACAGAACATATATATTTTTTTCAGCTTTGAATTGAGGGAGTGCCACAGTTTTGAGAATTGCACAGACCATATGTGTAAGCTATTTTTCTGTTTGCAAGAACCCACGGAAAACATCCAACTTAGAAAACACTTTAGAAAATATTTAGCTTAAACATGATTGAACATATTCTAAAGCATAATATAAAAGAAAAACTGGAGAGCCAAACACCATGGCTTAAAACTTTAATAAACTTCATTAAAAAAAGGTAAGTGCTTTTGCAGAAAACAAACCCACTTCTTCAGACCATTTAAAAAGTTATACGAACCACTCATGTATATATAAAAAAAATTCCAGAAGACATTCTCCAGTGAAAACAATGTTCCAGTCTAAAAACATAGCCCACTGAAGCAAGGAACTGGCCAGTAAAGATGTGCTGTTATCAACACATCCATTTAAAAACATGAATATTAAAACAGTGACATGGAAAACTTATCAGGACCAATAATATCATGAAAAATGTACACATCTCTGACGTTTAAATATTACTGTTTAGGGGGCCGAGACTTAAGAACTGACACACGTTCATTTAGTCCTGGAAATACATTT
Organism: Protopterus annectens; assembly: GCF_019279795.1. Taxonomy (NCBI): domain Eukaryota; kingdom Metazoa; phylum Chordata; order Ceratodontiformes; family Protopteridae; genus Protopterus; species Protopterus annectens. Next base: position 473,947,609 of record NC_056725.1, on the reverse strand, counting down.
CCTTTTAAAAGAAGTATCCATTTTGTTTCCTTCTTTTCAGTGATATTCTTAAAGTTCCCACCCCTCAAATTTTCGGACACTAATTCTAATACAAGAAACTTAAAACTTTGCCTACTCCTGTTCTCTATAATATACTAAGTGAATGCCCTTGTACTCTTCTGATTATGTATGTCCACCATGTATTCTAGAATCCTTTCTTTAAGCAAACTATTAGTCTTCCCGATGTAGAAAGCTTCACACATCATGCATTTAGTGTAATATATTAAATTACTGGTCTTACAATCAGCATAAAAATCAAAACTAATTTCTTGCTTAGTCTGTGAGTGTACCAGAGAGGTACAACGTCAAAGACATTGACAAGCCTTACATAGTCTAAACCAAAATGTCCCACATCTATCTGATACATCAAAAGGAATCTGTTCAAAATTCTTACAACATAACTGTCACTTCAGTGACAAATTAATTCTAAATGAAAACAGGGATTTATCATTTAAAACTCTCCTGAGATCCAAATTAATCAAGGGAAGTGACCAATATTTCTTAATAGCCTCACAAGTAATGTTAATGTTACTTGACTAAGTATGGAGAAAACTATTCTTATTAGAATGTTTACTCATCTCTTTAGGTACCACAGCTATTTCTTCAGCTGAATCTGAAAAATACGGTCTCCCCACTGTATCTAGAATAGATCATGCCTCTGCTAGACTTTTGTCTGCATCATTTACAGTATACCCCCATTCTAAGAAAGTCTTTTTCATGTTAGTCAAAGTAACTTGCAACTTCACATTATCACTGTGGATTCACTGACCTGGGTGCATACTGATTTTATGTAATAAAACATTCTTTCTACATGGTTTTCTATAAATCCCTGTGTCAAATTTTTACCTTCATCAGTTTTAATACACACATCTAAAAATTATATAGATTTATCAGAAACATGATGAACTGAACTTCAGAAATGTCATGGTACCATGAAGGTAATTTAGAAAACCAGTCAATAATTCATCTAAACTGCCAGTCTATACAAATAACACATCATCCACAAATCTCCTGTAAAACGTGAAATACTGTGTATAAGGGTTATTGTTCAAACTGTGAAAACTTGCTCGCAGTGGGCCAAAACACACAAACAGTGCCATAGCTATGCCAACTCTTTGGAGAAAAAAATCATTGTGAAATAAAAAAAACATTCCCCTGGATTTACTAATCTTCCATGCAGGACTAATCTAGTCCTGCATGGAAGCGGCAGTTTAGGAGGAGGAGGACGGCAGCGCGCCATGCATATTAATAAAGGCACGCTGCTTGACCTCATAATCCTACATGGAGCGTGGGCAAGTGCAGGGGGCATGTCTGAGAGCAGAGCTCTCAGAATATACACTCCCCCGCAAAGTAGAACAGCAGAAACTGTAAATAAATGAGCGAGACTGCTCATAGGCGGTCACATATTCCCTCCAACAATCCCCCATGTGTACAATAGGAACAGTACATATAAATAAAATGAAGAAATCCTTTTATATTTTTTTTTATACACCGAGTACAATTAACCGTAGGTGTGCCTGTTTGCCCTTCGCTTAGCTACGGTTAAAGCAGTTTAAAAGGCTGAAAAAGATAACAAGGAAGATACATGCAAATGAGGCAGTACAGCCATAGTGTAGTGGTCGGAGCATCCATCTAATAAGCAGGCATTCTTGGTTTGAGTCCCACTGCAGCATATTCCATTTTCTATGTGAAATCTGTATATGAAAATTTTTTGACATTCTTTTGCAGTATAACCAACTAAATAACATTTAAATGTGAACCGGAATACTGCATTAAATGCACATGTGAATTGTCAGTGTCATAATGAATAAGGCACTAGTAAGCAGGTTTAAGCACAAATAAGCAGTAGTAAGCATATATAAGCACTAGTAAGTGTGTTTAAGTGTGTTTGCATGGGGAAAGCATTGCCTACACAGATTAAGCAAAGTAGAAGCTAACTGAATGCAAGAAACTGCAACCGGAGGTTAGCATAGCTTAGCTCCGTGCAAGCCCAAGCATCCCCCCCTTAAAAATGCTTTAAAGTGCCTTAATCACTCTCTACCCAATGGCCCGTGTTCTGCCTAGCAACAAAATAAACTGCTTCAACAAGGCTCAAACTCAGGACCCTGCACACCACAGTCAAAGTGATTTACCACTAAGCCATCTCAGATATGCATATTTGTGATGTATTCACAAACATATCATCGAGCCCAGTCATTCAACAGCATAGAAAATTTATTCTAACATGTAGATGTGTGTGTGTGAGTAAATATATTAATGTCAAAACAGGTACAACATATTGATATATGTGTGTATATATATATATATATATATATATATATATATATATATATATATATGTAAACATATAAACATGCAAATGCCTACATCTATAGATATATTTATTCACATCTACAAGTCTAAATATATAAGGCAGGTTATATATATGTCAGCAGATATATATATATATATATATATATATATATATATATATATATATATATATATATATATATTTAGGTACATTCGGACATACATCTGTAGATAACAATGGGAAATAACAAAAACATATATGTCCTCTTGCAACATTAATGGGGTTGAGAGGCCCCACACAATATATGTCTGGTAGGAATAGGTATACCTCCCCCAGCCTAGCACGACCACCCTATAATACAGTACCAAGTGTTGTGGATCCCATAACCAGGACCAGACATGACATGGTCATTCCCTAGGATACATATACACAGACACATATATGCAGATACCGGTATATACATATATATATATATATATATATATATATATATATAGAGAGAGATACACACATATATATATATATATATATATATATATATATATATATATATATATATATATATGTACACACACACACACACACACACATATATATATATATATATATATATATATATATATATATATATGTAAATATACATACACACAGAGATATGTACAGTAAGATACATATGTAGAACATGCACATAATATGGAGCAACCAGTATTCCTACAGTCAACACCTTACCAACTGGAGACTGTATGAGACACCCATATGAATGACATTCATAGCCTGCAACATATACCCACAGAGATATAAAAGGGTATAACACCACGCACAGGTGTGCATAAATGAATGTGAAAGCTTTATTTGTGTACTATGACAGTTGTATATGCCATGTCATATAGCTGTTTAGACACTGACATCCATATGAATAGTGTAATGCAACTGTGAAACAGTTATACTAAGACAGTAGTCTGGAAAGGTTGACATATGTTGCTGTCCAGGCCGAGGACATCAAGTAGTACAATAGTAATGAAAGACTGGGCCACAGCATACCAGACAATCAACAGTATGTAATGCAGATGTATAGGTCAGCAGCCTCTATCTACGCTCTGTACGCAATCCCTAGGGGGTACAGGCCACAGTTGACACAATGGGGTGTATCTGTTACATAACAAGGCATAGCATACCTGACACCATCACAATCACACTGACAAACAGAACATCCCATATGGTAGGAGGCAGTAGGCCTGCATTTACCCCAAGGTGGATTGTATGGTAAAGTACATCCAGATACCTTAAGGCAACTTTTCCCAGATACCCACACATGTTGTATCAGCCTAGGTTAGTCATGCTGCACCCCCCCCCCCCTACACTCACTAATACTGGGCCATATACCATTTTTACATACACTGGCCTATGGATTGCATTAGGGCACACATTTATTTTGTAGGTGACGCCCACACATATATGGCCCCAACCCCCCAGTATGTGTGGGGGACACAACGGCAGTGGAGCGATGGCAAGAATGACAGCATGACATACACACGGCCCACTACATTACAACCCTTGACAGCATGTCCTATGTGCAAAGTCTGGTATGTAGGTGGAAGACAGAGGCTGGAACACAGGCACATATGTGTAAAACTGTTGTCATACAGTAAGCAAGATATGTATATGTGTATATATCTATATGGATATATGTATACTTATATATACATATATGTTCACCATGTCCTGCACATGGAGTAGAGCCTTACCTCAGCCCCAATAGTCCCAACCTCTCAGTGCAAGGGGATGTCAAGTATGTAGTGCAGGTATATTTGTAGACTATTGCTACTGTAATAGGGATTGTCTTCACAGAAATGGTGTGTGTGGGAGGTCACATCTGCTGTTAACATGTGCGCCACTGGCTACTTACAGACATCCTAAGGTCATCATAGTACAGTACCACTGCTAGCACAGTAACGCCCCTGTGGACTACAGCTGCGATATGGTCAATATATATGAACAGTCTGACACACTCTGGTCAGTCCAGGGGTATACACACAACCCATTCACGCAAGACATGTGGACCAAGTCTGTCAATGTGGATGTTAACAGCCATGTTGATGGGTATAACACGCACATACTGGTATACATTTGCCCCCATAGGTTATGCATTCATATACCCCTGTCTGTCCTGACACATAATAACTGGTGATACAGAGATGTCATGGCTACATACTTTCCACTTGTTAGTGACATACATCTGAACAGCATCACATTGCTTTGTCTGACATACATGACTGTTATATTGGCCCAGCAGCAGTCCATCTGGCAAGTATCTGGACATGACATTCTCACAGGATAAGTACATTAAGCTGCTAGGCATGTAACAAAGCACAGTGCAGGCTACATGCAGACTGACTCAACACTGGGCTACATCTCCTATGTGAGAATACACATATACCTGCATAGATAGCAGGCTCTACAGGCATGTCACATCACAGAGTAACAGACACCTGTGTGAAAGTGCATAACCACAACCAATGTGAGCACAGCCACAGCCACATATGGTAAGTTAGCGTATTAATACAGTATATGGTCTATCTGATGTACACCATCCTCATATGAGCCACTCACACAACATCCCTTCATATATTGGGCCACTACACAGTGTGGTCCGATGGCTCTCTGTGGTTTGGGACATATGTGTGTTCGCCCCTACAAACATGTAAGCTGATAGGGTGACATACAGTGGAGCAGCATGTAACATCAGATAGAACAGGACCAAGAACAATGACATCTACCACAGTCTCTACACAGGCCAAGGTACATATGCACTATACACACACTGTCGACAATTACCAGACTTACACATACCTCAGTACTGTACATACAACCACAGAATGCCCAGGCTATGTCCTCAAATATAACCCCTACTATACATAACATGTGTAGCAGTCTGATATCTCACTGGCTTGTTATCAGATATGCTGTCAATGAATATGGTGTACAGAACATATACACCCCCTACTGCATGACATATGTGCAAAGGTTGACAGAGTTGTGGTTGGAGGCACAAACACAGGGCCAATATTAACATGTCACTATGATAACCTCAAACATTTCCTGTCATAACAGGGTTTGATGCAACATATGTCCTATGAGGGATATGACATCAGTAACTGTCCCAGCTGTCACCATCTACTGACTGCAATCCTCACACTACCTTCTGCAGATAAGAGATAGGTGCTCTGTGGGTAATACAAGGAACACAAGGCACCACACACTGCCCAGTCTGCAGATGACCCTACAGATGGGGATTCCTCATAAACATAGCACTGACATGACAAGTATTAAAACATGTAGGACAGCCATATCCACACACACCCTGTTAAACCAATATTACCCCAACTGCAGTATATCAGCACCTACAGTCTGTAGTCAGGACAGGCACATCCCCCTCCTGTGTGTTGGCCTGTTTCCACAGTGTATGTTGTCAGAGGTAAGTCCCCACTCCATCTGTGATGTTGGCCAAACAAAAGATCTAGTTCCTGCTCACAGTGAATGAAAAGGCCCAACACCAACATGATGTTCCTAAATATTGGAGTGTGTTTCCATGCAATTGGCTATGGGAATGTTACCACAGCTGTTCCACATGCAATCAACTAGAGGAGGGCTGTAATCCATGCAGAAGCCATTAGCAGATCATGAGCATCACTGACAATACACATGCCACTGCTTAAGCAAAGCAGGTGTATGTCTCTACATCCACCAGAGAGGGAGTGAGAGAGGCAGACAGAGGCAAAGATAAGTCAGGGTGGGGTGGGAGAGTAAAAGGTAAGCATGTTTGTGTCACACACCTACCAGTCCAGGGTATTGAACCCCTGTACTGATATCACATCTGTTATCCCTGCTTGGTGGATATTGTGAGTTATGCTAGGGGCACCATATAGGACATTTTAAAAACCCACTCAACATTGAGTCCAGTTGTTACACACTCACAACCACCTCCACACAGGACACGAACAACAAACATCAACACATTAAGGCACACACACACACACACACACACACACACACACACACACACACACACACACACACACACACACACACACACACACCTAGGATTATAAACCCTACCTAACTAGTTATTACACTACAGCACTATGCAATTATAAAACACACCACATAGATTACTGGAGCATTTGTTCCCCAAAGGTTTATTTCACAGTGAGTGACATCAGCAGGATTGCCAAAGTAGGGAAAATGAATTGTAGTGAGTGTGACTAGCCAAACATGCATTGCTCTCTACACAGGCATAGGAACAGACACAAAAGCATCCACAACTCTCATGTGTGAGAATAGAACCCCTACTAGAGTTCTAAATCACACTACAGCATTACACTGTTATAACACACACCACAGACATTACTGGAGTATGGTTTTCCCAAAGGTGTACTTCACAGTGATTGACATCAGCAGGGTTGCCAAAGTAGGGCATTTGAATTGCACTGAGTGTGACTAATCTAAATTGCCCTAATTAGTCTGTATGCATTAATCGCTGTTCTGGCCAGAACAAAAATAACCTGCCATTGCAGGTTATGAACCCAGGACCCTATACTCACAGTAACTAATCACTAAGCCATCACAGCAGTACATGAGACTGTGGTTTCACCAAAGTAATCCCACCATAGGCTAATCAAACTGAACATGTGAAAGGAAAGTATATACAGTTGTCCATAAAAGACCTCTCCAAAGCCAACTTCATGCTACTCAAGGCAGAAGTGACAATGTTTGTGACACCCATGGAGACGGGAGCTAACAGTTCAACTGATGAATCCTGCACTAAGGCACTGTATGAGTACATCCACTTGTGCATGGTTCCTGACATCCCACATAGAACCATGACGCTCACCTCCCAAATAAGCAAGCCAGTCTGGTGGTCGCCTGCCATTACCAGAGTATACAACAGAAGGTAGACACTGTTAAAGAAAAAAGGATAATCCAAGGATGCAAACAACTCCATTACCAGCCCCAGTAAGACATTGAGATCCCTCATGAAATCCTCCAAAGCTAGTTATGTAACTAAAATTGCCACAGAATCCACAGACAACCACACAACATTCTATAGTTATGTCCAGAATCTAACTGGCAATGCACAGAAGTGCTCTGAGCTACAGCAGAATGGCATTACATAGACTGCTCCCACAGAATGTTCCAATATCATGGCAGATTGATTTAGTGCCACATTCACCCCCTCTCACCCATTGCCCAGTAATCACGGCCACACAGGCAGAAACTGCACTACCACAACTAAGAATACAGCATCCATGGGACCAGATGACGTCTTGGGCTGTGTACTACATGAACTACAAAAGGAAATGGCAACTCACGTAACTGTCATGTGTAGTCATAGCCTCACATCAGGCCTGGTGCCCACTGAGTGGTGCACAGCTGCAGTTATCCCATGCCACAAGGGGGGATCCACCTGTGATCCCTGGAACTACCATCACATCAGTCTGATGAGCCTGATCTGCATGGCCATGCAATGCATTATCAGGGATGTTTTGAATGCAGACATTGGCAACCCTCAAACACTGGACCCCACACAGAGTGGGCTCATGGAGGGCCAGTCTTGTCTCCTGAAACTGATTGACTGCTTTGACTCAGTCTGCATAGCTGTTGAAGAGGGTAAGGCAGTAAACAAAGCCTATGTGGACCTTGCCAAGCCCTTCAACACCATCCCCCAGTCTGGAAACATAGATTAACATACTAATCCAGCCATACATCCCTATGCCACTCGATGGTTTGCCACATGGCTTACTGACAGAACCCAAATTGTAGGTGTAACTGACTCCAAATGCATCCCCACACAAGTGACAAGTGGAGTACCTCAGGGTTCAGTCCTGGGACCACTGTTGATTGGCATCTACATCTCTGAAGTACAGGGCAACAGTACTGGACTATGGCTAACAAAGGTAACAGATGACTGAAAAATGGGAGCCATTATGAGCCTGACTGTACTGCATATGTTACTGATACCAGCCTGACATCATAAAGGAGGGATGGAGTACTGTTAACATCTTGTGCCATTGCCATGTAAGGTCCTGGTTATGGGATCTGCAACAGTTGGTAGTGTATTGCAGGGCAGATGTGTTTGGCTGTGGGGGGGGGGATGCCTATCTGTGCATGACGTATGTTGTTTATGCCTGTCAACCCCATTAATGGTGCATGTGGACATATATTTTCTGATATGTTCCCACTTTATCTACAGATCTATGTCCATATATACCTATATAGATATAAATATCTGCTTACATATATATATATATATATATATATATATATATATATATATATACATATATTAATATGTTGTATCTATTTAGACATTAATATATATTTTCACACACACATACATCTACATGTAGAAATACATTGTCTGTACTGTTGAATGACTGGGCTGGATGGTATGTTTGTGAATACAAGTTTGTGTATATCTGAGATGGCTTACAGGTAAATCAATTTGGCTATGGTGTGCATGGTCCTGGGTTCGAGCCTAGCAGATGTTGTTTGTTTTGTTGCTAGGCAGAACAAAGGCCGATGGATACAGAGTGATTAAGGAACTTTAAAGCAGTTGTACATGGGTTTGTGCGGGTTTGCACGGAGGTAAGCACTGCTAAAGTATGGTTACAGTTTCTTATACTCAGTTAGCTGCTGAATTGCTTAACCTGTGTAGGCATTGTTTAGTTCCATGCAAACCCACACAAACCTGCTTAGAACTGCTATAAAGTGCCTTAATCATTGTGTATCCAATGGGCCGTGTTCTGCCAGCAACAAAATAAACAGAACTCGCAAGACTCAAACCAATTACATGCACATCATAGACAAAGTGACTTACCACTAAGCCATGACAGATACAAAGAGATTTGATGTTTTCAGAAACATATCATCCAGTCCAGTCATGCAAGAGTACAGAGAATGTATACCAACATTTAGATGTATGTGTGTGTAAATATATTAATAACTAAACAGATATAAAATATCTATATAAATATATATATATATATATATATATATATATGTGTGTGTGTGTGTGTGTATATATATATATATATATATATATATATATATATATATATATGCACAAATATTCATGCATATGCCTAAATCGACACATATATGTGTCTACACCTATATGTCTACATATACACAGCACGTTACATACGTGAACGTAGATATATATCTATGTAGGTATATACGGACATAGTTATATATATGATAGCAGATATACAAATCTATATAGGTATATATGGCCATACATCTGCAGATAGCAATGGCAGATTAACAAATAAACATATGTCTACATGCACCGATAATGGGGTTGAGAGGCCCCACACACTATATGTCTTGTACAAATAGGCATCCCCTCCCACAGCCAAACATGTGCGCCCTGCAGTACACTACCAAGTAAAGTCTGCCTCCCATAGAACATGTAATATATATATATATATATATATATATATATATATATATATATATATATATATATATATATATATATATATGTGTGTGTGTGTGTGTGTGTGTGACTACACATACACACGCAGATATATGTATAGTAAGATACATATGTAGAAGGTGCACACAATGTGGAACAGCCACTATGCCTACAGTTAGCACCTGAACAACAGGACACACAAATGTCAATCGTTGCCTGCAACATATACCCATAGAAAGTCATAGGAAAGACACCACACACAGGTTTGAAGAAATGGGAATCCTTTAATTGTCTACTATAACAGTTCTATATGCCATGTCATAAAGCTGTTGAGATAATGACAACCATATAAACAGAGTACTGCAACTGTGAAATAGTTACACTAATACAGTAGTCTGGAAAGGTTCACAGCTGTTGCTGTCCAGGCCAAGCCCTTCAAATTGTACAATAGTGAAGACAGACTGGGCCAAAGGATACCAAACAATCAACAGTATGTACTGCAGGTGTGTAGTTCAGCAGCCTCTATCTACACTCTGTACAAATTCAGAAGTAGGTAAAGATGTTTTGTGATCAAATGGGTTGTAACTGCTACATAAAAAGACATAACTGACACCATCATGAGCACACCGACAAACAGAACAGTCTGTATGGCAGGAGGCAGTAGGCTTGCAGTACCACAATTCATGTAAGTAATGTCAATATAGGTGAAGTATACGGTACTGTACATCCAGATACCTTTTGGCAGCTCACCCCTGATACCCCCACATTTTGTAACAGCCTAGGTCATTTATGGTGCTCCCCACCTACATTCAATAATACAGGTCCATATACCACTGTTACATACACTGGCCTCTGGAGTGCATAAGGGCACACATGTATTCTGTAGGTGACACAAACACATATATGGCCCCAGCCCCACTGTATGTGTGGGGGATCTAACAGCAGTGGACTAATGGCAGCAATGGCAGTGTGATATACTCACAGCCCACTACAGAACAACCCCCAGCAGCATGACATATGTGCAAAGCTTGGTATGCAGATGGAGGACAAAGGCTGGAACACAGGCACATATGTGCAACACTGCTGCCATACATGAAGCAAGGTGCTGGTGTAACAGGATAGTCTGCAAAATACCCTTAGTCAGGGAATTGAGGTTAGATACATAAATGGATGTAGACATGTACTGATAGCATGCGACACACAAAATGCTAGTGTAATATCTGATACAAGACCTGTGTGGTGGATGGACAACACATGATAGGCATAGCTCTGTCCAGCAAGAGGATAGGCCCACAGTAGTGAGCTATGCAGACAGACTGCATTCCAAGGTACACTAGTACGTATACACACACACACACACACACACACACACACACACACACACACACACACACACACACACACACACACACACAAACCCTGTAACACCAGTACTGTGCAAAGCATAACACAACTCTACTCACAGTCTGTCTGCAGTTCCTGATCCTCCTACGAATATGTGGCCACTCTGAGTGTGCAGGTTCTCCTGTAAGAGGTATTGCTACCTGCTGTCTGTAACACTGATGCCCACATACAGGAAGGATGTATATCACAAAGGAAATGTAAAGGGACCACACCCACATGCTGTAGGGATTTATAGTGGGTGGTTGCCATGACAGTGGTAATTGGAAGTAGTACACATGTGCAATTATATATATATATATATATATATATATATATATATATATATATACACACACACACACACACACACACACACACACACACACATATATATTTATATAGATATGGCTATCTGTATAAGTATATGTACATATATTTACACCACATATCCTGGACTTGGAGTTTAGCCCTACCCCAGCCCCTATAGTCCCAAAGTCATAGTGCAAGGGATTGTCAGGTATGTATAGCAGGTATATTACTTGACTACTGTCATTGGGATTGTCTACCCAAACATGGTGTGTGTGTGGAAGGTGACATCTGCTTATAACATGTGTGCCATTGTCTAATGACAGACATCCTAAGGCAATCATTGTAAAGTACCACCGCTAGCATGTAATACCCCTGTGGAGTGCTGCAGAGATATTGACCAATATATGTGGAACGTCTGACACACCCTGTACAGTCCAGAGGTTTACACATAATACCTGAGTGCACAGAATGTGTACCAGGCCTGACAATATGGATATAGACAGCCATGTAGATGGGTAAAACACATAATGACTGGTATACATTTGCCATCATAGGTTTTGGATTCACACACTCCTGTCTGGCCTGACACATAATCACTGCTGGTACAGGGGTGTCATGGACACATACTACCCACTAGATATTGACATACATCTGTACAGCATCCCACTGCTCTGTCTGACATACATGACTTTTAAGGGAGGCCTGGCAGCAGTATATCTGGAAAGTATCTGCACATGACATCTCATAGGTTCATAGGTAGGTACTAGGCTATCGGCCCAAGGGCCTACGTAAGCCTAGACAGCAAGGTACCATAGCTTACGCCACCCAAGAAAGTTATTTTCCTGTACCACTGTCCAACAGAGACACAGAAGTGATCCCCGGGGTGTATTTCCTATTTCCCATCCACTCATCAAGATTTTTCTTGAATTGTATGAAGAACTTTGCTTGACATAGATGGGTAGCTTGTTCCAGAGTATAGTATCTCACTGGGTAAGTACACTAGGTTGCTAGGCATGTAACAACGGGGGAATGCACATGTTCCTGCATAAATTGCAGGCTCAACAGCCATGTCACAGCACAGGGTAAGATACACCTGTGTGAAAGTGCATAACCACAACCAATGTGAACACAGCCACAGCCACATATGGTAAGCTAGCATACACCATCCTCATATGTGCCACTCACAGAATGACCCTACATATACTGGGCTGCTACACAGTTTGGTCTGATGGCTTGTCAGTGGTATGGGACATGTATGTGTATGGACCTACAAACATGTACGGCAAAATGGTACCATACAGTGGGGCAGCATGTAACATCAGATAGAAGGGGAGCTAGAACAATGACATCAACCACAGTCTGTACACAGGCTAATGTACATATTAACAATACACACACTGCTGACATTCGCCATCACTACACAGACCTCAGTACTGTACAAACATCCACAGAATGTCCAGGTTATGTCACGATATATAACCCCTATTGTACATGACATGTGTAGCAGTCTGATATATTACTGGCTTGTTATCAGATATGATGACACTATTTATGGTGTACAGCACATATGCACCACTTCATGCATGACATATGTACAAAGGTTGACATAGGTGTTGCTGACACCACATACACAGGGCCAGTATAGACATGTTGCTGTGATAACCTCATACATTTACCATTGTAACAGGGTTTGTTGCAACTTATGTCCTATGAGGGATATGAAGTCAGTAACTGCCACAGCCTTCACCATCTACAGACTGCAATACTCACACTAAATTCTGCATTCCACAGATAGATGCACCGTGACTAACACATGAAACCAAAGGCATAACACTGCCCGGTCTGAAGATGACCTTGCAGATGGGGATTCCTCATATACATTGGAACTGACATGGCAGGTATTGCGACATGTATGACAGCCATATCCAAACAAACATTGTTAAACCAACATTACTCCAAAGGCAGTATAGCAGCACTTACAGTCTGTAGCCAGGTCAGGGACATTCCCCTTCTTTTCATTGCCCTCTTTCCACAGTGTATGTTATTAGAGGTAAATCCCCAATCCATATGAGATGTTGTTTGCCAAACAGCAGATCTAGTTCCTGCTCACAGTGGCTGAAAAGGGCCAACACCACCATGATGTTCCTAGGTATTGGAGTGTATTTCCATGCATTTGGCTATGGGAATGTTACCACAGCTGTTCCACATTCAATCAGCTAGGGGAGGGCTGCAATTCATGCAGAGGTTATATGCTGATGCCTAAGCAAGGCAGGAGTGGGCCTCTACATCCAGCAGAGAGGGGGTGGGGAGGCAGACAGAGGCAAATACATGTCAGGGTGGGGTGGGAGAGTAAGACTGAAGCATGTTTGTGTCACACACCTACCAGCACAGGGTATCAAACCCCCAAAAACTATGTAGTGCTAGCACAGTTCGATGCGGTTATTGGATGCACCATATGGGTTACCTGCTGTGGAGCACTCAGAAAATATATGTGATGGTGAGTGACATCTGCAACAGGGATATGGTAGATATACAGTAGGTGACTTACACATGCCTGTCTGCATGAACAGGTGCCAGTGTCAACACAGGCACACTCACACAGGGGCACACACACATTGACACAGTTGGCAGAGCCAGGAGTGCAACTCATCACTAGTGGTATTGCCACAGCACATCAATGTGCAGGTATCACATGCACCACACTGGTCAGATGGAGGTCGTATGGGCAAAGAGTATGAGGAGATGTCAGACATCATACAGCATGCTTTCAGTATGCCCTGGGGGTTGTATTGAGTGCGGATGTGGACATACATACCATACAACACACACACAAACACACAGGGTGCCAGTTCTGACATGCATGGGTGCATGTCTGCACAGGTGTGTGGTGGTCAACTGTGCAGCAGGCATTACAAGGGTAGGCGATGGGTATACATTGGCATCAGGCCACATGACAATGTTCTGCATTGTGACTCAGGCCTGTAGTTTCTGCATTTGCCCAAACAGGTGGATATTGCATCACCCATCCAGTCACCTGTGTGACTATTGCATGTGGTGAATGCTGTGCATCACTTGCCATGTAGGTATTCCTTAGTCCATGACATGGAGGTTTTCAGGGATGTGCACACCTGCCACATGCATGTACAGTGACATGTTATACTGTACCTGGGGTGTCTGGCCCATGTTGTGAACACAGATTATCATCAGATGTGCCAGTCTTGCCCATGTGTAGCAGGAACTGGTAATGGGCAGCAGGTTTACCCTGCACCTACAATGATAGCATGCTAACAGCATTCCCTGATGTCATTGTCATCTGTCCATACAGGGCATGTTGTCAGGCATGGTATGTCCATTGTGAGTCACATGTGAAGGCACCTTAGGTGGTGCAGGTGTCCATTGGGGAACATGGTGGAGGTACACTGTCTGCATGTACGTGCATATTGGACAGATGGGCAGGGTGATATACCCTCTGTAGCCCACTGCTATCACTGCATAGTTGCTATCATTGGCCAATATGCAATGTACTACCCACATACTGGCTGTTGCCTAGGCATGAGTGTGCGTATGACACATGGGTTGAGTGTGTGTTCTGGGTAATAGTAGGGTTGCTAACTGTGATTGGCTGGCCTTGATGTCACATATATGAGTATGGCTTTGCACCCCAGCCTCTCAGCTAATTTACATCTGTTATCCCTGTATGGTTGACATTGTGATATATAGTAGGGCCACCATAAAAGAAATAAGCAAAACTTCATCCACATTGCCCACAGGTGTCACACACTCACAACCACCTCTACACAGGATATGAGTTACAAACACACACACACACACACACACACCTGTCATGTCTGGGAGTTGAATCCCTACCTAATTAGTTTATTACCCTAAAGCACTACACAGTTATAGTACACACAATGGACATTACTGAAGTACTTCTTCCCCAAAGGTGTATTTCACATTGAATGACATCAGCAGGATTACCAAAAAAGGCCATTTCAACTGTACTGTGAGTGACTAGCCTAAAATGCATTGCTCCCTACACAAACAATGAGAGACACACAAAACATCCACAACTGACACGTGTGGGGACAGAACCCCTGACTGAGGTCTATATTACATTACAGCATTGAGCTGTTATAGGACACACCACAGGGATTACTAGAGAAGCCCTTCCCCAAAGGTGTATTTCACAATGAATGACATCAGCAGGATTACCAAAGAAGGGCATTTCAACTGTCCTGTGAGTGACTAGCCTAAAATGCATTGCTCCCTACACAGACAGTGAGACACACACAAAACATCCACAACCAACATGTGAGGGCATTGAACCCCTGACCAAGGCCTATATCACACTTCAGCATGGAGCAGTTATAAGTCACACCACAGGGATTACTACAGAACCTTTTCCACAAAGTTGTATTTCACAATGAATTACATCAGCAGGATTGCCAAAGTAGGGCATTTGAAATGTACTGCGCGTGAGTAGCCTATAATGCATTACTCCATAAACAGACATTGGAACACACACAAAACATCCAGAGCTGCCATGGGTGGGGATGGAACCCTACCACAGTTCTAACTCACACTATAGCAGTATGCAGTTACAGGACACGCTACAGAGATTACTGAGCTACATCCTTCACAGAGGTCTATTTCTGGGTGGGTGGCATCAGCAGCCTTGCCAAAGTTGAGTATATGAATTCTAAGCAGTGTGAGTACTCTAAAAAGCATTGTTCTCTACTCAGTCAAAGACAGACAAAGACACACGGACACACAGATTCACACACAGTTGCCAGGTCTGGGGTTAGAATATCTACCTAACTACATTATCACACTACAGCAGTACACAGTTACAGGACACGCTATGGAGATTACTGGGCTTCACCCTTCCCAGAGGTGCATGTTTAGATGAGTGACATCAGCAGCCTTGCCAAAGTTGAGTATATGAATTGTACGGAGTGTGAGTAGCCTAAAAAGCATGGTTCTCTACTCAGTCAGACACACATTCATAGTTGGCAAGTCTGAGGTTAGAGCACTTACCTAACTACTTTATCACACTACAGCAGTAGACAGTCACAGGATGCACTACAGAGATTACTGGATTGTGATTTTTCCCAAAGGTGTATTTCTAGGTGAGTGACATCAGCAGCCTTGCCACAGTTGAGTATATGTATTGTATGGAGTGTGGGTAGCCTAAAAAGCATTGTTCTCTACTCAGTCAGACACACATTCACAGTTGGTAAGTCTGGAGTTAGAACACCTACCTAACTACTTCATCACACAGTTACAGTACATGCTATGGAGATTATTGGGTTATGACTTTCGCAGAGGTGTATTTCTAGATGAGTGACATCAGCAGTCTTGCCAAAGTTGAGTATATGATTTGTATGGAGAGTGAGTAGGCTGAAAAATATTGCTCTCTATTCAGTCAGACACACATTCACATTTGCCAAGTCTGGGGTTAAAACACCTACCTAATTACTTTATCACACTACAGCAGTATGCAGTTACAGGATACATGATGGAGATTACTGGGTTGCAACCTTCCCAGAGGTGTATTTCTAGGTGAGTGACATCAGTAGCCTTGCCAAAGTTGAGTATATGAATTGTACGGAGTGTGTTTGGCCTAAAAAGCATTGTGCTCTACTCAGTCAGACACAAACAGTTGTCAGGTCTGGGGTTAGAATACCTACCTAACTACTTTATTACACTACAGCAGTATGCAGTTACAGGACGTGCTACAGAGATTACTGGGCTATGACTTTCCCAGAGGTGTATTTGTAGGTGAGTGTTATCAGCAGCCTTGCCAAAGTTTAGTATATGAATTGTACGGAGTGTGAGTAGCCTAAAAAGCATTTCTCTCTACAGTCAGACACACAAACACACACTCACACAATTGCCAAGTCTGGGGTTAGAACTACTACCTAACTAGTTTATCACTACAGCAGTACACAGTTATGGGACATGCCATGGAGATTTCTGAGATACAGCTCTCCCAAAGGTGTATTTCACATTGGATGACCTCAGCAGGCTTGTCATAATACTGCTATGGGAAGGGCGGTGTGTGCATGGGCCATAACCCATTCATGTAGGGGATGACATGCCACATGTGGGCACACATGGGGTCATAGGTTACAGGTATGTGTATACAGCTACTAGATGACTACTTCCTTGTACAGTCATGTTGCGCAGCTGGCACGTGCATTACATAGTCTGTCATGCTGACAGATACTGGTGGCTAGTATCTGCAGTGAGTGACATCTGCACCTCATGTGTTTGGGGCCCTTTGGCTGTGTGCTGGGTGGGATAGGCCTGGATGGCTCCTTGTCATGGTCACCCTCTTCCACACATCTATGTCCATCTACCTTTGGCTTATTATAGTGTGTTGTCCTTACATATGTGTCTGTATTCCTATCAACTGTGTATGGAAGGCAGGAGTGGTGCATACTGACATGTGTCTGCACTAAGAACTGCAACTGCCAGATATGTCTGGTCCACTGGTGTTTGCAGACATGGCCTTCATGTGTTTAAGTGTGTGAGCATGCCCAGTATGACCTTTCAGAATGTTGTTAACTGACATTGCCTTCATTCCTCGTGTGTGAGCATGCCCAGTATGGCCATCTGTATTGCATGTGTGGATCAATTCCAGGTAGTTTGTACTGTGGTGCTGACCTTTGTGTTGTACACCGACAGGTAGCATGCTGTGTCTGCAGGGTATTCATCAGTCATTTGGCATTGACTGTTGCTACATTTCTGCATAATGACGGGAGGGCACCTCACTATTTCTACATTTCTACACAGGGGTGGGGGCACACCTGACTGTTACTATGAGTGTACGTAGGATGGGGGGCACACCTGCCACTTGTACACATTTTCTAGGACTGTACTGGTATGTCAGGTTCTCCATTTCAGTCTGTAGTCTTACCTATTGTGCTGGCTAGAGGCACACCAGTGTACTACATATCTTAGCTTTAATTACCTAGATATTAGTTTCTGACTTCCTAGACTTCACAACTTACATCCAACTGCCTGGCCTGCTGTAGTCTGTCTGTGTAGGCCTGGGGTAGGGGTTACCCATAGGGCTCATTCAGAGGCCATATTACAGCATTTGTTTGTGTTTGTCTACACCTGTCCTGCTGCCTGAGACTGTTATTGGGTATGTGAACCTTCCTGACTGGCATGTGTGGGTCTTATGGACACACATGTCACTCAGCCCATTTCCTGCAGTGGGTTTTGTCACCCTGTTTAGTACTGGCTACTATGGTGACTCCAGTATGTGATACAGATGTCATGGTGGCACTATGGGTGTCTACTGTCTGCTGCCATAACATTCGGCCACCCAATTCCCTTGTATGTTCACACCCATACCGTAGCTACAGGTAACAACACATTCTACTTCATTTGGCAATTGGTTGGTTGATTGCTTACATTGAGGGTGTGCCAGACTTGAGGGTGGTGCTGCAGGGCTGCCTATGTCAGATGTACATAGTACACTCCCTATACATGGTTGAGCACAGGTAGTGTCATGTTTGGCATCCCTTTCACTGTCTGTGCAAGTCAGAGAGAGGTGTCATTCCCTGGGTCCCTACTGTGTTAGTGCATATGCTACACATTGCCTCTTTGCCAAGGCCAGGGCATACTGGGCATGCCTCTTTCTGCTTACTGGAGCAGGCTCAGGCTATTTTTCCTCCGAGTCACTCTGTGCCTGTACAGGCATTGGCATTGGTGAGGGGCTGTGTGGCCCTGCCCCATGCTGTTCCTACTGCAGCTGTTTCCGCAGGATCATATTGTGTAGCATAGCACATATCATAACAATTTGGGTACATGTAGCTGGTGAATACTGCAAGGCACCACCGGATGTGTCCAGACACTGGAACCATGACCTGAGCATCCCAAACACACACTCTATTATATGTCTGGCTTGCGCGTGTGCCTCATTATGGCATTGTTCTTCAGGTGTGTGTGCATTTCTGATGGGTGTCATCAGCCACGGCTCCAGTGGGTACCCAACATCCCCCACTAGGTGACCGTAGGGGAGGGCCACATTGGCAAATCTGTGGTACAGCTGCTTCAGATGCCATATGTGTGAATCATCATAGCTTCCAGGGCAGCCAGCACACACATTCATTATAATGCCCTGGGCATCACATACGACCTGGTAGTTGATGGAAGGGATGCCCCAGTGGTTGATGTAGGTCCTACCCTGTTCACCAGGTGGTGCTTTGATGTGTATGTGTGTGCAGTCTATAGCACCCACTACCCCAGGGTATTCTGCTATTTGGTGGAAGAGATGCATATGGCTGGCCAACACCTCACATATGTTGAGGAAATAAACGTGCTCACTGGCATGTGCTGACATGGCATCCAGGAACTGGTGGAATACTCTGGATGCTGATGCCTGTGCAATCCCCATGACATCCCCAGTTGTGCTTTGGAAGGTACCTATGGCTAGTATACCTAGACCTACACATACCTTGGTATCCACTGGGATGGGTTCCCCTCGGCCAGTTTGGTGTGTCAGGTGTGACCGGCACAGCTCAACAATTTGCTGTAGGAGGTCTCTGTCCACCCTATAGCTCTCCACTATCTCCATGTCATGTAGCCCCTGGTAGGTTACCCTGGGTCTGTACACTCTTCTTTGTCTTCTCACTGTGGGTTGTTCGGCAGCATTGACCTCCTCTTCACCCCCAGCCTCTTGCACATGTTTTTCTATGTTACCTGCTACAGCCCTTCTCATTTTGTAGGTTTGCTTGTTAAAATGTCCTTGCTTGTATACACCGGTAGTGTAAAGTGTGGGAAAACCAGAGGGGAAGGTGTTTGCTTAGTTTATAGTAGTGTTCTGGGCGCACACCCACTTACATGTTGCAAAGAGTGCTAGGCAGGTTTAAACACACCCCTAGCTTAGCTGTGCTAAGCTAGGTGCAATCCTGAGCCACAGGGCTCCAATCCACTTACAGTATGCCTGACACCCCCCTATGATGTCACCTATATCCTAGTCTTGCACCCAGCTATTTATACTCTTACACTCTTGGGACCTGCCTCACACCCTGGGGAAATCTGGGATTCACTATCCTTCCCCTCATTTGCATAGGATTGCTTGCTAATGCATAGTTACATGTCCCACACTGAGCCTCCCCCCTTAGCAACCATTACTCACTGGCCAGGTTGCCTTATGCTTGCCATTGACTTGCATGGCAGAATACTGCTTTTAGTTAGAATGCTTATTTTAGGTTTATTTTATTATTTTCCCCCTGATCCCAGTTGCGCGCTGCTGCCCTATGTTTAAACAGCCGAGATCGGTGAAAAAAAAAAAAAAGTTTTTTTTTTTTTATTTTTTAAACAGTTTACAATGCCAATTGCCTTCTACTTGGCCACTGGCATGCTTCCTCAATAATATGCAACCTTTATTTGGAGCTGTCATAGCTCCATTTTGTAGTTTGCAGAAATGTACTCTGTCACTGACAGCTGCCGGCTTCCTGGATGGCAAATTACCCTCATTTGCATGGTTTTCACCTGCAAATGAGAGTAATTTGCATACAGAAGCTCGGTCCATGCAGGATTAGTCTAAGAGCTCACATGCACGTCCCGGGAGCTTGTTCCTGGATCGCACGTTGGCCATATTGCCAAAAATAGCTTTGAGACTAATCCTACAGGGCTTCGTAAATCCGGGAGATTGTTTTCTAAAATCAAATCAATCAAAACACAAATCAAATTTATCTTCCCAAATGTGAAATTTGTGGTCTTACTTAAATATATCCTCACATTCTTTACACTTAAATCATTAGGAATAACAGTGAACAAATACATCACATCAAGTGTCACTAAATACATATCATTTCCGCTAGGATATGATTGATACCATTGGTAGAAGCCATTCAAAAAATTCTTAGTATTTTTAAGCACACTATCAATATTGCCCAACACTTTACTTAAATTTTTTTCACCAAAAATCAAATGTGGCTCGGAAACACATCCCCTGCTGGACACAACTGGATGCATGAGTGGTTTATGGATAACTTTGTGGACCTTAGGAAGTCCATATAAAATTGGGGTCACTTGATGTTCCACTGTAAAATATTCAAACAATTTTTGTTCAATTGAGTAGTCTATCAACAAATCATACAGTAAAAAATGGACTCTGTCAATAACACTTGTAACAAAACCCTTGTTAATGTGTAAATACATGAGACTGGGTTACAAAGCTATTTTCAATTTTTGTTGAAAAAAATTGAAGGTAAGTGTTGGACAATACTGATAGCATGCTTAAAGATACTAAGACTGTCTTTAATGATTTCTACCAATGGTATTGAACACATCCTAGGGATAATGACGTGTATTTGGTGACATTGGATGTTGATACTCTTAAGGGTGTGCTGTCAATATGATACTTACCAGGGGTGGATGATTTCCTGAAGGGTACCTAGTATGCATTTCTTGGCATTTAGTTTTAGTTCATGACTCTGACACCAGTTGTTTGTCTGTGTCAGCCCTTCCTGGAGAACATTTGTTTTGGTGGGGATTCAATAACAGCTCCTAATTTGCAATTATTTGCATATTTATTCAGCTAGAGGCCATTGACACTGGAGACATAAATGCCAAAAAGGAGTGGTCCCAGGATTGATCCCTGATGGACTCCACTTGTGACTGGTCTCTTTATAGAGGTAGACTCCTGGAATCTATCTTCCTGGGTCCTACCTCTGAGCCAACTGGCTATGCACCAGGTGACAGCAGACATATAGTGTCTCACTTCCTAAAAAGACAAGTTGCCAACTTGTTTTTGCAAATGAAACACATCACATTGTAAACTGACATTTGATGATGTAGTATTGCAGCCACAGTGTAAATAAGAAGCATCTCCTCTAAAGATATAAGCCATTTTTGATTGCCTACAACATTTGCAGTTATATGCAAATCATTGCTTAATGACCACCATAACATCTTTTTGTGGCTGTGATTATAAAGAAAAACAGTCAGGCTAAAAAAATCTAACAGCACACTGTAATATTAATATTTTTGCAAAATTATTTGCAGTTTTTAATGATGGATACAATAAGAGATGAAGTTAATTGTAAAACAAAGATGGTTCCAAACATGAGTAATATTCTTCAAGCAATTTGTCTTTTAGTATAGGTATAATGATCCTCCCTCATACAAATGCATCATTAAGCTTTTTTAAATCAGCACTTTTAGGTACATAACCATTCTTTGTAACTACTAAAACCATTGAAGCACACCAGTCAGTCAGTTCATTTACACCCTCTGTTATGTCAAGACTTTGAATTCATTTAAATTCTGGTTCTATTTTGGGCATCAAAAGATATGACACACTGCTGGGTGTAATCTAGGCATATGGATTAGCAGTGAGTTTTAATTTAATTTTTACTGGCTCACAGGTAATCATGCATGCATTACCAAATGCACCCATGGTGGCTTCATTTATCCCTGTGATTAAACCCATCTCACAAGCCATACCTCTGCTAAGCAAATTATTTATGTATAGACCATGCAGCACATAAACCCATGAAGTCAAACGTGTGCCCCTTATGCTCAGGCATAACTAGAAATTTACCGATGCACTTGCAGTTTGCAGTTTGCCTGCAGGCCTTTGAATTTCAATTTCTGCTTTATGCAACTTCAGATGCTTCAAAAAACTTCTATAAGTGGCATGTGATGTCACAGTAACATTTGCCCTGTATCTTGATGCTCACTAGAATTTTAGGAACAGGAAGTTTTATTTGCCAGTCTGCTTCAGTATCAGGTACAATTTTGGCTGAACCCAGACATATTCTTTTTGGCTTTATTTTTAGAAGTGACTCTTTTAATTAGCATTGCCAAGCAAACAATAGCAAAATGACCTAGTCACTTTCATCTTTTATACATTCTGCCACATACCACTCACTGGCCTAGATGCTGGTAAGGCTCTACAGTTTTGTAGGTTAGGGTGTTGGGAGGAAGAATCAGTTATGGTAGATCAAGTGGCAGAGAGCAAGTGTCTCATGAGCAAATATACCAGCACTTGAAGTAGACCCCCTGCATGTTACCTCACACACATAATTTGGCATGCTTAAATTAGCATTCTGCATTTTTTTATTAGTTTTGCATTTCTACTAATTTGTATTGTCTTTACTAAAATCAAACTTACTTCACTTTATAACTTGAGACACTTCAGAAATGTTTATAAATAAGCATGCAACCATTATTCTGTAGTTTGCGATTTACTATTAGAATTATATGAGATTAGTCTGGCCATTAGCTTAAAAGATTAAGGAGTTGTTAATGAGCTATTTCCTGTAGTATAAAGGTGCAAGGTTTGATTCCCTCAGCCTCCATTGCTTATCTGTGCGACACTGATTAAGTCAATTAACCAGATAATATTCCCAGGCTGAGTCTGAAAAAGGTCCATGAAGACTGGTGCTCTACCCCAAAGAACAAATTCAAATAAATAAAATAAATCTGATCTCTCTATGATTAATGTTTCTGTCTGCTTCTCTTTGTTCAAAAGAAGACTAGTAAATCTGCAATTCTTAATAGTATGAGACTCACGTTTCTTCTTAAATGCAGGTATAATAGTCACAGTTTTCTAGTCACCGGGTATTTTCTAATATTAAAGCTGTTTTTAAATGAGAACTTTAATGGTCCAACACATATCTAAAGGCTTTAATATCAAACCTGTTATTATTATCAAATCCCTTACCTTTATGAATATATATTTAAACTCATTTGTGGTCACTTCCAACCTATTTTCATTTCTACACTTTAGCAGGATATAGCATTGGAGTTTGTCACCATTCTAAAAATATGCATAAAATGCATACCAAATAATTTTATTTTGCTATGGTTGGTATGACTCTCCCTTTTTTTTCAGACACCTTTACTGAATTATCACTTGTGACATATGCAAATTTACATTCATTAAAAGTAATCAGACTATATTAACATAACAGATATTATACTTCACATATATTTCTATATACTGTATAACCTAAGCAAAATGACATAGATTTGTCTTATTACAAATACAACATATGACATTCACCTGTCTTACTGTTAGTTATATACTTATAGAAATAACTTTTTATCATTATATGTATTCAGTAGGTTATGCTCACTTTTTATTAGTTCTTCTAGATAATTAAACCTATTTGCACAGATCCAAATAACATTTCATATAATAAGATTGTTTAGAAATAACTCACTTTTTGCACATCCTATTTTTCTTTTTTTTTAATTTCTTAGCATATTTAGAAATATTGTTATTCAGTTCATTAAAGTTACTTTTAAGTGTAGATGACATATTAACCTGCTCAGTAAATGTTAGCCCATTCAATAGAAAATACTCCACCCTTTAACTATATCTGCCTTGTAAAAAATGACTTCCAGGCTTTGGATGTACGAATCCTTCCAATGTAAGAATATTCTTTAGAGGCTCTGTGTGCCCCTTTGTTCAGCTCTCTTCATTATTAACATATTATTATAACTATGCACACAGAATGCCAATAATTCACAGCTAACATTATAATTATCTTATTCAAACACTTAAGGTTCTGTATATTTTTTGCCCCTGGAGGGGTGATCCAGAATTTGTGAGAATCCTACATTGTGTAATAAAGTATAAAAAAGTATTGAACTGCTGGTTGGCTTAGGATTTGGTAAGTTAAATAAATAGTGCAAGGCCGACCATAAATACAATATTCTCCTTCCATTTGTGAACCAAGTCAAATAAATAGGTTTTGGACATACTGATGTTTGTTTCTGGCAGCCCATAACCTGCCATCAGATGAACATTTGATATGTCATGCTTCATGTTAACAAATACATACCCAGGGATTCATTAACCGTGTGTACATGCCATGCTAAAGCTAATATAATCATTCCCATTAGTGCAGCAAGCAGCATTGCAAATCAAATATGCAAGAAGCTAAGTCACACAACATGCCTCACCTTAAGCCCACAGGTTCATGGACACTTTGAAGTGAGGAAGTGCCCGACCTATGTGTGCACAATGTAAACAAACAAGTGTACACAATAAACCAGAGGATTAGACACAAGTGTGTATGCAATTAACAAAATCAAAGAGGTAAATCAGGAATACATGAAAAAGGGAAATCATAGCAGCATGTGCAGAATTAAGGTTGATACTTGTTGTAGATTTCACTGACTGAATTCTTGGATAAATTGAACATTACCGTTGCCATTGTCGTTCTTTTTAACAAACAATCATTAAATAATCAGGATGAAAAAAATCATTGTATGAAAATACAAGTATGTAAGATTTCATGAACTTCACACAGGCACATTTCTCAAATGCACAATGCAGGACTAATGGACAAACACAGATAAATGTGTGGACAAATGTAAAATATTTGAAGAAAGTTGTACGTGCTGCTCCTACAAATTGTGAAGTGGATTCAAGAACAGCTGCGGCAGTAGCACACATATTGTGAATGTTAGGAAGTGAGACACAAAACAGAAAAGATTAGTCATTACTGATTGCAGTCCTCAAGGAGATTTCACACAAAAAACAACCTCAATTGTTTCATACACTGATTCACTCTATATCAGATGGACCTGAAAAGCCTCTCAGTCAAAGCCAGAATTACATTGCATGTGTATTAAATAAAGTTGTCACACAAAAAAAGTGTTACAGCATTATTGAGAAAAAACACATGTGAAGGGTGTGTGACAATATTGTACCAAAAGCGTAGCCAAATGGACAAATGGTTCATTTAAAATCCAAGTAATAATATCCAAAAAGCACATAAAGTGAACCAAAGCAACGAGAAGATCCAAATATAAAAATAAAAACCTTTAATACAACATTAGCGCTTTCACAGTATGTTATCACTGCTTCATCAGACAAAACCATTCTTCATCAAATCAGCTTAATAAATAGTCAAAGAATCACATGGTCCACAACATTTTATCACCATAACAACTGAAGTTATACTTTTGACTTAAAGACACATAGCTGTTCAAAATGCAGTGCTAGCAGTCAAATATAAAAATCGATTTTTAAGACCGATTCTAGTAAAAATATTCACAATAAAAAATAAAAAATGATGTCATGCTAAATTGTCTTGAAAGCACATCACATTTTAAGGACATATAAATGTATTATACTGGCTAGCTATATAGAGTTCTATTTTTCAAAACAGGCTTTAATGGGAGTTTCCCATTTAAGCCTTTTCCAATGTCAGCTCTAAACCTGATTATCGATCTTGTTTCTGCAACCTCTGTTTGATTGCCCAGATCTCCACCTCGTTCATTCGGTTTTAACTGTTCTACCACCATGAATGTAAATGTGTGTGTATTGTCAAACATTGTCACATGTTTTGATAGTGCATTAGTGATACTCCCTGTTCTAATGTCATATAGATGTTCCCTGACCCTGTCTCTTAGTCTACAATTTGTTTTCCTTACATAAAATATGAAACATATATTACAGATAGCTAAATACACTATATTCTCAGAGTTACAGTCTGCATGAACACTGAAACTAAACAGTCTACCACTCTCTGGGTGTCTAAAAGATCCTGTGGAGTCAAAATATATACAAAAATTACATCTTCCACAGGGTATAGTTGTCTGTGTACCATTCCCTACTGCTTCTTTCTTCTTATTCCCAGGATAGCATAAGAGTCATTTTAAAGACTTCTTGTTTTTATAAATTAAGGTCAGTCTATCATCCCCTATATATTTGATGTCCACATCACTGGTTAATATTGGCCAAGATTTCTTATAAACTTCAGTCACCATGTTGATGTCATTGGTGTAATATGTGGGAATACTGATCCTCTCCCTCCTACTCCTTCTATTAGTTCTACTGCCAGCTTCATTCACTGAGAAGTACAATTTTGCTAGTGTGGTTCTAACTCCTGAAATCTCATCAAGAGTTTTATTAACTAACATGTCATTGTACCCTCTCTGTTTCCACTTCACATTCAAGGTGTCTATCTCCTCATGAAAGTTGCCCTCCTCTGTATTTAGCCTTGATTCTCTCATGCCCTGACCATTCACTATGTTCTAAAACACGTGTGGGGTTCATGCTTGTTCTGTGCAACAGGGAATTTCTATAACATGGCTTCCTGTATATTATCATACTCAATCCAGAGTCAGGCTTCCTATAAATCTTAACATTTAGGAAGTCTGGCTTATGTACAGACTGATTGACAGTGTACCTCAAGAACAACGTATTAGTATTTAGCTACTGAACAAAATCACAGAGCCTCTCATGGGTGCCAACCCACAGGAGGAAGAGATCATCAACAAACCATCTGTAAAATAGCACCTGGTGCCAAAATACTGACCCTATCAATGTCTCTTCCTCCTCCTCCCTTGCAGCCATTATCAAATTGGCATAGCTGTTGGCAGTTGATGGCACCATGGCTACTCCTTCTTTCGGAATGTATATCTCATGCTCAAAGAGAAACATGTTGTTCTCAAGAACTAATTCCATCAGTAAACCAAGCAATTCAGTAAACCTTTGTTGATAATTACTGTTTCTCTTGAGATACCTCTTAAGCATCTCTATGCCCTCACCATTTGGTATCACCGCGAACAAAGATTTCACATCCAAAGTCACTAACAGAAAATCATTATCATAATTTCCTCTATTAGATGTGAAGTCGTATACATCAATAAGAAATTGTTTAGAATCTCTGAGTGCATAGTGATTTGTATCTAGAATAGGTCTTAAATTTGTTTTTAGATAGATAGAAACTGGTTCAGTACACCAATTGTGACCAGATACTATCGGTCTCATGGGTGGACTTCTAGCATTTTATGGACTTTTGGTAGTCCCTGTATAACTGGAATAAGGGAGTGCTCTACTATGAAATAATTATATAAATTTAAACTAATATCCCTTCCTATTAGGCAATCATACAAAGTACTATGCATATTGGATATCATCCTTTTAACTTCCATTAAATCTATTTTCCTAAATACATTACTATGACTCAACATTTCATTCATAGCATCATAGCAAAATTCACGATCCATCACCACTATTAGACCCCCTTTGTCAGCTGGCCTAATCACAATGGTGTCATCATTATGTAATTCCTTCAGGACATTATTTTCAGCCCTACTCAAATTCCTAAATACTTTACTCTTTTTGGTATTCCTATCCTGATTCACATTTAATCCCTTATTATGCTCAGGTTTATTATTATCTACACTCTCGTTGTTATTGTGTAAATTCACATTTTTATATACAATATTATGAAATTCATTTTCACAGATTTTGCTAAAAGTTTGAAGTACCAGATGAACAACATGTAAAAACATGCTTGGTTTCTTAAAAACTGGTCTGTCCATCTGTCCATTGTCCTTGAAAGTCATTTTAAGCATAATGTTTCTAACAAACATTTTTAAATCCCAAACCAAGTCTGTTACCTCTGAGGGCCTTGCAAGTATGAAGCTAAGCCCATCTTCAAGAAGGACGCTTTCACTCCCGGACAGTTCTCTCGAGGAAATATTCCAGCTTATAGATTGTCTTTCCCTTGCCACATTTTCTTCAGGCTCCTTGTGTTCTGAGTGTTGTATTCTGTCTTCCTATTTAGTTGGCCACGACTGCTGCATCGGTTCCGAGCAACTGTGATGTTTAATTCCGTTGTTTTGGTCAAATTTATTGGAAACAACAGAAAAACTTGTCCTTTACTGTTGTTTTCTCTCACTGTATCAGTGAAAGGTGCACCACGCTGTGTCCCATTTGCTTCTTGCGATACTATAGTGATTTCTACTGTTGGTGGAGAGGTAGTTTTCCTCCTTGCTCCTGCACTGCCTTCAGCTGTTTCATTCAAATCAATCACTTTGGAGGAAATACCTGTATCTGGTGCTAAGTTCTTCTATTAATTTATCTTTTAATTGAACATTCGGGACTGCCACTGTGTGTGTTGTGGATGGGTTCGGCCTTTCATTGTATCTCAATCAGACAAATACATGCCCTTCCAAGAAATCGCTGAGGTACCTTTCCAACTTCTTGGCTTTAGACTGCAGAAGTTTCTTCTCCAGTAAAGCTGCTGAGTCTAACAAATAGTTCAATTTATCATCCACCATAACATGTGGGAATTGCTCATACAATTGTTCCTGTTCTCTAATAATAGTTTCAGTTAACAAATTTTCCTCAGGCACAAGGTATTCCATTAATAGCTTCATATAATTGGAGGTCAAGTCCAGGTTCAACTGCTGCCATTTGGATAGCAGTTCTGGATATCACTCACCACCGATAGGTGGCTTAAGAACTCTTAAGCCACATGGTATGATGCGGTATTTCAAGCAGGCTTCAAAATGTAATCGCTGAGCCTGTAATCTCTTTAACTTCAAAATATTTCCCTCTATTTTATGTATAGCGTTCATAAAAGAATGCTTATATTAATAATATCATTTGAGACTGAATACTGAACTGAACATTATGCAACAGACAACAGTAATTGTTGGATCACAGCACTCAACATTTCTCACAGATAGTTACAGTATCACATCAAGGTTATAGTGAGCCATGGAAGCTGTGAGAGTTTAGATCATAAATTTATAGTCAGACCTATACCATTATTGTTGTCCTCTGCTCATCGCCTCTAACCTTTATTGCATAACAGTCAACACAGCCATGCAGACGAAGGCAAATTCTTAGCGTTTTTTCCCTCGGATAAGAAGTGAAAATAACTACTCCCCATCAATGATTACTGATGTTGCATTATACTAACACTCATGCGAGGGAATAGGCAAAGCATTTATCATTAAACTGAACATGCTTACAAGGAAGTACAGCAATTAGGGAACTAAGATCAACCATCCATCAAAAAAAAAAAACAGATATTATTGTCATTGAGTGAGCATTCCGGCATGTCATGAGTGTCCTATTTTTTATTCTTTTACACACTCATGGTAGATCATAATACATGGCCATGTAAACTGCAGTCTGTTGACCTGTGAATAAGCTGCTTATGCCACAAAAAAGTCATAACACTGTTGTCAGCAGGAACACAATTGAAGGGATAACCTAAGGACTGTGTTGTAATGCATATGGGGTTCTTTACAAGGAAGTGTATCACCTCTGGGATCAAGCCCTGTATCTGTGAAAGCAGTACCAGTAAGAAGCTTTGAACACATCACCATGTGTTGAGTAGACCACTTCTGTCTATTACCACTGGATGGTGAACACAGCTATACAAGTTACACACATCTGGATTCAAACATCTGCTCACGTAACTCACCATTCTGTAGTCATGTGCCTCATATCAGTTAGTAATAAATGTCATATATTCTGCATTCAACACATGACTGCCTAACTCCACAATCTCTAGAACTGTGTATGAAGTGATGATCCCCCAGAAGTCAAATAACACTAGTTGTAAAGCAAACATTAGAATGGTTAGCTTGAGCAGGGAGTTTGAATGCATATGGTCTTCTTAAAAACAGAAACAATACTTGGAGGATTAAAACCCTTCACTCATGATAATATTACTCTTAAGTAGAATGCTACATATGAAAGCTATTGAGTAACACATTCCAGATATTAGTGTTTACTTACACAGTTATATTACATACACATTGCCAGATTTGAACAACAGCCAATCAAAATCCCCATTGTCTATAAATGGATATCAACCATGGATTCCACTGTGGAAGCTATACCACAGTTGGAAAGAAAGCACACAGATGAAGAGATAATCTGAGCAGTATGTTGGAATGCAGGTCTATATCACCACATTGAATGGTGATAAGTTCGAATGCCCTTTGTTCGAACCAAAAAGTCTAAAAGCTCTAAATCGCGAAGTTACGGAACATCAATTTTTTTTCACAGGGAAAAAAATTGGTGGGCAGTCTTTGGGGCTTTGCTATTTCCTCCACTGTAGTGTGATCTTAGAGTTGGAATATTTAAGTAGGGGGGCACAGCCCCCCATGTTGGGGGGTATTGGGGGCTAAGCCCCCCACTTCAGTTTGTTTTTAGTTGTTTTTTTTTTTTTTTTCATGGAGCAGTGATTTTTTTCCCTGGGAAAAAAATCACTGTTCTGTGAGTTTGCTGTTTAGGGTTTTCAGACTTTTAGGTTCGAACAAAGGGTGTTCGAACTTATCACCATTCGATGTGGTGATATAGACCCTTGGAATGCATATAGCTTCTGTAAAAGGTAGTTTGATGGATCAAAGCCCATTAGCCATGTAAATGTTGACACAGGTTTGAATTGTCCACATCATGTCTTGCATAAGCCAGTCCTGCCTATCACTGTTCTCTTACATACTCACAATAGTTACACATTGCTAGATTCAAACACCTGTCTAAGTCCACATTCTTAGGAGCTATGGAATAACTGCTGATGACAGAAGAAATCATGTTACAACTGTCAGAAAGCACAAAGTTGAAGGGATAACTTGAATAGTGTTTTAGAATATATATGATTTCTCTAAAAGGCAGTAAAAACTTGAGGTTTCTTTCTTCCAATGTAATGTTTCCACTAACTAGATTTGTACATATTATATCTATTGGATAAGTCACTCTTGCCTGTTACTATTTCCTCACATACTCATATTAGGTACACGTTGCCAGATTCGAGAATCCACCTAAGTCCACATTGTCTAGAAGTGAGCATTAACTACTGATAAGTCATAAGACAGCTGTTATAAAGCACGTAGTTGAAGGGAGTAAGACACATATATGATAGAAATGGCAATGGGCTTTGTTGAACAGACACTGTCAATATGTGTATCACAATTCACAACATCATACTGTATTAATAAGTCAGTCATCACCTCAGGAATACATTAAAGCATCCAACTTGTTATAACTGTCCCCTCATATTGATATCTGTATTGTTTACTATAATGCAGGAGGGCTAAGAATATTAGCACAATAAGCACCACATGAATTTGACCAAAGGCAAATTCTGAGCAGTTTTTGCCATTGGACATGAACAGTCATTTATTATTAGTTAACATTTCTGCTGAATGCCAAGTCGTGCAATAGTGGAAGCATACAAATTAATTTTTTGTGCTATTCCACATTACTATGTCCAAGTCTGTCAAGTGATACATTTTTACTTCACGTGAATTGTCATTGTAGGCAGTGGAATATAAATGTATAATACTTATGCTACAAACACATTACTGGAGTGGAAATCATGATTGAATAATTGATATTTTTAACAGCAATGATGTCACTGTTAAAGTCTTGAAGCGACTTGGTGTATCATATGTCTCACAAATTAGAGTTGAAGGAAATGTGTGGAATGGTAGTCACAAAGGTGACAATACACACATTCAGCAGTATGGTGTTGGGTAATAGTGGCAGCTGTTACACAGTGAAGTGTCACCCCTGCATTTCTGATTGTTATCCTTCAGATCACTGCATTATGCATTGTCACCATTAAGTCACATGTTTATGTGTGCATAACTTAAATCTCATTGTTACTTGCAGGATAGTAACAAGACATACATGCAACTGATATTACTATTGCACTCATCAATACCAGTCTGCAAATATGTTTGTAATTGTACAGGTTTAATGGAGCATACTGTGGCTCTGGGAATGAAAACATGAAACAATCCCACCGTCTGTTGCAGAAAAGCACTGAGTGCATTTGACTGTACTTTTCATATCATGAATACTTTGACCCAATAAAGTATATACAAGTAGCAGAGCTCATTAACATTACTTTCAATGAATTTGCTTACTGAAGCACACCGCTGGCAAGCTTATTGGGGCAATCGATAAAGTAATAGTGCATGTATCATTATTTTTTGAGTTTTTGCCATAGGACAAGAACAAGCAGTAGGCTACGCTGCTTAATGCCAAGAGTCATGCAATGATAAGTACAGGAATACAGATGATAGCAAGACATAGATAGGGTGGTAGGGGTGGGGAGAGAGACAGCGAGAGACAAGAGAAAATATAAATCTTCTGTAATGTTAATAGGTACCTGTCAATACATATTCCACATACTTTTTAACAATTTTTACATACAGATTGACTGTGTAAAGCCATAAATTGCTGTTACAGCAGAGGTATCATATTTCTGGCTTTCATAATTACAAACATTGTATAAAACGTAGGTCTTTTTTCATCTCTGATTTATGGAAAATAGTTCATGAAATGTATACTGGGACTGAATGGATACTACTGAATACTACAATTATAGCTACTAGGTATTGAATTCTAAAATGGATATTACAGATTATTTTCTGTTGTCTAGAAATGAACCCACATACATCAGCCTTTACCTAACCACTAACATTTGCAACGTTGCATGAGCTAGTAGAAGAGGTCTGTACAACCTGCACATATGATACATGCATACTCATGTAGTTGTCTGGCAAACACCTTTGGACTGATGTACAGGTACTTGAAAACTTACTTGTAAAATTAGTGCTATTATGAAATGACAGTCAGTCATACGTGAAACCAATCTTACCCCATGCGTCTATGAGACATCACAGTCTCTCCTGATGCACCTTCCAGTTTCCATCAATCCCTGTAGAAGTTAAACATAAAAAAGTAATCATCACTTGTTTGCGTTGCCATATCATGATAGTGAATTGTATGGTTATGGGGTCATATGCATATGCAAGCAAGGTGAGCAGTTGTCCTGTAATAATACTCCTGTTGTCTAAGCATGTCCTGTTTTCACATTTTAAAGTCACTGTAATGGTGACGGCTCTGTTCATCCTTACATGGGATGCTAGTAGCATGGGCAACAACCTTGTCAAAACTATTCCAAGCCTCTCTTGTACTGAGACCCACTGTAGCCACCCTGCTGAAGCCTTCAGCTATAATGTTTAAAAAGGAGTCCTACAAAAATCTTACACTCCTCCTTACACCAACTCTGTGTTCTAAATGGAATTCTACCCTCATCATAACCTACCATGACTTTCCTTCAAAGATCTCAGTAAAAATGCCAGAGAATGGGTCAGATCTTATCTATACCAGCCTGTGCACAGTGACATACACCATTTAGAACTGCATTTGCACATGATAAGGCACAGAAATGTGTTAGCATTAAATGTATACATGAATTATTTCTTTAATGTCTATTTGAGGTGGAAAATATGTCAGTAGCACTAAAACTGTGTCGTGATCCATATATCTACACACCTCACAGTGACCTCATGCTGGGCACTGTTGATATCACAGCTACATTTCAAAAGCCTTGTCCCACATCTGGACATGAGCTCAGGGATGGCTTACATTCTTAATGTCAGCATTCTGCCACACAAATATGTAATCATCTGCATGATATTCTTGTTCCCCTGTGTTGCCCTCATGTACTTTTCTGTTCAGTATTTCAGGATTTATAGGTATTATATATTAAAAAAATGTCAGTTACAGCACCTTGGAAATCCATGACAAAAAGTAAGATGGGCTTCTGAATTTTGTATATAAACTTGTAACAACACAGGAGATGTGTCATTCCAACTCTCTAACATTACAAACATGTTTCTTATATGTTGATTACAAACATGATAATGACGAGAAATATACCCACGTCTGACAACCTTGTAACTGTTGTATTATACTGTGTTCCTTTATAGGAGTAATAATTTGAGGCACATGTTGTTTTATGTGGAATACTTTCTAATTGCATTCATTTTTTTAATATTTTCAGTTCTTTTTGAGGCTTGTCAAAGCCAAGCTTATTTGTGAGGTCGATGGCAAAGTCTTAGTGAATGCATAATTATTTTTTGAGTTTTTGCCATAAGATGAGAAATACTATTTCTCTAAACTTATTCCTAACCATTGTGGATGTTCAATGCTAATTGTCATATAAGGAATAAAATGACATTTTTAGATTAGAAAAATGTTGCTGCTAATGTGTGTGATGCACTTCATTATTCTTTTATGGGAGGGCAAATATTGAGGAAAAGGCTGTACAATGTGTACAGAAGGGGATGTTCTAAGTATATTCCAGGATGATTTGCACTTGATAGCCATACAGATATGTTATTGAAGCAATGCTCACACGTTTTGAAAGTTGGACTGCTATGCTTTTCATATCAAATTACATTCCTGCCTTACTAGATATATTTTCTCATGGTATTGCACATGTAGTATTTAAACAGGATGCACACATAAGTGTGTTATTATTATTATAATTAGTGATGTGAGTATTCCAGGTAACACATAGGTGACACTATCAAGTTTAGCAGCCACAATACACGATTATACTGCAACATCAGTTAACTTGCATGTGTAGCTTACATTAAAATAAAGGGGAAAAAAGGTCATAAGCATTATGCCACATAAAATGTATACTATATCACTAATGTGGGTTAAAACCCTGCACCTATTGTACTGTCATTCAGGATATATTTCATTAATATGACGAGATATTCCAGTAGCTATAACAGAATTGCAACTTTCTGTATTCAGTAATATCCAAAATGATAAATAGAGTACACCACTGCCAGTCTCATTTGCACAACTGCTGGCTAAATCTCTGCATATGCAAAATTAAATTGTGAGGTTTTGCCATAGGATAAGAACTGTCATTCTCTACAGGGCATTGATGACTGGTACCAATGTGGAGTGCCAAAAGTCAATTTAAAAATGTATCAATTATGTGAGTGTATATAAGGAGAATATTTGCAATAGGGTCCTTACTTTTGTGTAGACACCTGCACAAGATTTGAACACTGCACTTATAGCATCAAAACAAGGCACTGACATGAGGAAGATGTTGCACCACCTGAACATTTAAATAAAAAAGGAAAAAGTCAAGCACATGTGCTGAGCATTGTGCTTCTAAATATGCATTTATTTCTCACTATACCCATGCTGTCAGACTGTTGTTTTTTTTTTCCTGATAGAATACACTTGAGTGACTGTGATCACTGGAAATGTGAAGATGATAAAATATGTGAGGACAGAAACAACTATTTGCAAGGCAAGAGTTATTTATAACAGCTGTTGTGAATTACTTCACTGTAGCACCTTTGTACAAGGAATGTGTTCAAGACTGATATAAGTATAAACAAGTTTTTATAGTGTATATATGCTATAGGTGTCAGCCATATTGTTAGCCATCTTGACCCATGTGTGAGATGTCTGAACAGACACTTCACTTCATTTTACAAAACATTGACAAATATGCCCTAAGTAAGTAAATATAATTCAAAACGTATTTGTAAGCTCTTTTTTGCCTTACATACCCACAGGTGCACTTGCAAGCCATTAGCTAGCTAAAACTATTAATCCCCAGTCTTGTACTGATCAGGAGTGCACACATTGTGTTGTGGGAGGCACTATCAGGTTCATCTCCACAGCACTTTGAGCAAACTGAGTGATAAAGAAATAATAATGAAATGAAAGCTAATTAACATATTCCACATGCTCAGAGGGGTTAATAAGCAACTTATAAGCAGGATATAGGGTTATGGAACTTCCATTTGTGCTCAGGAAGATTGCTTTGTTCCCAAGTTATTAAACAAATTACTGACAACAGTTCTGATTAGGACTGCATATGATAATGTTTGAAATCTTTCATTGTATGTATTCTTCTGGAATTGTTGGTTGAGTATTTTGGGTCTAGGCCTTATATTATACGTTTGTTTCTTTTGGACTTTTGTTTTTATTGGTTTATTCACAGGTGAAGCATTGTCTGACACCAGCACTCTGGACCTCTGTTCATCTGATGTTACAGGAAAGTTATCATCTGATGGTGATGGCAGTAATGAACAGAGACAGCCTTTGGTTGTAGGGTTTTTTTTGGACATGGGGATGGTGATTCTTACATCCTCTCTCCACAGGATGGGCACAGTCATTATGTCTACCCATATCTATGACTCAGAAACATGTCACATTGGACAGATTGATGGAGACATGATTGAACAGGGTAGTACAGTGACCCATTTGCAGACATGGCATAATCTCCCCCTATCCATGGAGTACCACACAGAAGATATGTTTACTGCCTTCTTCCTGAAGTTGGTGTGTCTGCTACCCAACATATTGACCATAGATGTGACAGATCCTGTTGCCACAGTGGTAGTGGTAGGTCTTCCACTGCAACATCGGTGGTGGATGTGTCCAAATTCAGTCATGGTCATCTCCATGGTCATGGCTATGGACATAGTCATGATGGCAGCTCATCCAGCAGACATTGTTCATGTTCAGGTATCCCCCTGACTTCTCACTAGGGTCATAGAACTAGCAGTGCAACTGCTGTCTGAGGTAGTTCACATAGTCAGGGTATCGACCATGAACTTGATTCTCTACCATGCATGGCTCACACATGTCCAGGGTGCAAGTGCTTACTGTTATTTCTAGTCTGTGTGTTTACAGTGTTGTAACCTTTCTCAGTGGAGTTGTATTGGTTTCTCACAGGAGTCATGAACCAAGGTTCTAGGGGATATTCTGCATCCCCCACTAGATGTCCTTGTGGAAAGTCACCCCTTGCAAGCCCTAGTACATGTCACAGATGTGCCATATGTGAGATTCATGGAAACTGCCTTGGTGACCTAAGCAAACACTGTAGTTGATACCATGTACACAACAGACAACCTGAAAGTTGATGGAGTTATACCCATTTCATTGATGATACCATGTGCATTTTAGACCACCTAACACAGTTGATGGAGTGATGCCCATTTTTGTTTAACTACCTCTTTCCAAGTTCACCAGACGGGGCTTTTATTTCAATATGAGTGTAGTCTATGACTCCCAGTACCTCAGGGAAATGAGCTATGGTATAAAAAGTGTTCATGGTGCAAGCTCTGTCCTCTGGAGTATTTGGAAATTGGATGTACCACATCACATGTTGAAGCATCCCCTGTAGGTCACAGAAAAGTCCATGTAGCTAAAAATATGTAAAGCTACATATAGCTTAGTATCCACAGAGGTGGCTTCTTCTCGATTCTCTTAGGACCTCAGACAGGGCCAACATACATATATTTTCAGTATGGTGTCACTGTCCACCTATTGTAAATGGAAAAGGGGACGTTGACATGTCCAGATTTGCTGAAAAAATATCTATATCTATATCTATATCTATATCTATATCTATATCCATATCTATACCTATATCTATACCTATATCTATATCTATATCTATATCTATATCTATATCTATATCTATATCTATATCTATATCTATATCCATACCTATACCTTTATCTATATTTTATTATTCCTGTGGTAGTGATATGCATTCATTTAATGAACATGACAAAATAAAATGTCGGGTGATGGAGCATTCACTATAAAACTGTGTTTTAAAATTTTCTAGATATTCTGAAGAGGGATGCTTATGTTATAAATGTGCAGACAGGGACACATGAGTGAAAGAAAAACAACAGGAAATAGAAAAGAATGACGCAGGAAGAGTTCAAGTACAGGATGAGTTAAATGTCCTATCTGAAAATTACATTGTTTCTGATAATGTAAATATGCTAAGCAAAGGGGACATTATCAATTCTAAATCTGAAAAACATGAATAGGGCTATGTTGAAAACAGAGTGACTGATGGGAATATAAGGCAGGAATGTGCAACTCCTAACAGGTTTGGTGAGAGAGCAAGAAGAAACATTTCATTGGTAATCAAGTTAGAAACAGAAAGTAAAAGATGAAGAAGTAGAAAAAAAGCATACAAAAAGAGAGAAAAATCATTAAATGTGAATAGGGTAAAGAATACGTTAAGCAGGTTTGTTATTTTTGAATGGTGTAAGAAAATGTATATATATATATATATATATATATATATATATTTGTGTGTGTGTGTGTGTATGTGTATCTATGGGATGTAAGATTTTTAAATTAAGACAATTTCAGACACTACAGGGAAATGTTGTGATATAGATTAAGGTAGACAAATGTTTAGAAAAAATATTTTAGTGACTATGCATGATTTATTTATTTATGCATTTATTTATTTATCTTTGTTTACTCAGCAGAGGTCCCAGGAGAAAGCATCACATATAACCCCATTTTGACATATACATAGAATACAATGACATGATATCACAAGAAATACAAAATACAGGTAAGAGTACATACAAGAGAGAAAAAAGCTTTTCAATTACTTACAAGAATGTTATTTAGAAACAGAGCATGTAAATAGCTTGCATAGGTATGTATAGTGTTGAATGTTTATAAGAAGTAGACTCACTGCAGGATTCAATAAACTCTGTGTAGGTTCCGTGCAAAGCCTACACAGACTATATCTGTGTACGCGATACTGTGCATCGAACGGTATCACACAATCTCACCCCATGAATATTACTGACATTCGGTGCGGGTAGGGGAGGTTTCACAGCTCACCCTGGTGTTACTGGCTGCAAAGCCTATATACTGAATGTGGTTCATTCCAGGACAAAGGGCAAGCATACATTTTGACATGAAGTATGAACAGAAATGTATATGTCATTTTATATTGATTGTAATCTTCAGTGATTTCACAGTAAGCCCCCCATTTTATAAGGAACAAGCCAAATATATGATGCAAATATCTGGACATTCTGAACAAATCTGTGGACAGTCTACCTTTTGTGTTTTATTTTATTTTTTTTAATCCTTTATTTATTTATTTATTTTTTAATTGCCGGTGTTTGTGTGATGCGCTACTTGGCATAAACATGTTTAGCTATGCTAGGCTACTTTGCTCAAAGTGCAGCAGAACACATACTGGAGGAATGGATCACCTAGGTTGTAGACAGGACCCAAACAGTCATACATATGAAACAGATGGATTCAATTAATAATATTGTGCATCTCACAACCACTGTATGCAGCATTGTGTTAGAGTTAACAGTGAGAACCTTACAATAACTAGTAAGATACCAGATATCCATCTCACTAATCCCATGGCAGCAGGTGTTAAGTGTAGGGGTGGAGTGCAGATGGTACAGAGTTCTAGTATAGGGTGTGCAAGTTTTGTTTTCTGTTGTGAGACTGCAGATTATAGCAATAAAGTGTAAGATATACAAGTGATTTTTCAACCTTCTTGTAATAGCTGCAAGTGTAGGAGAACTGTATATATGGTAATTTGACCAGCCCATTTACACAAGTGCCTGTATATCTAATGAGCTAGAAATTGCATTATTTGCCTCTGTTGCACATCTGGCAAATAAGGTGCCCAGCATTGCACACTCCTGCTTACTGTGTTTGTGTGATGGTGAACTATGTGCAATGTTTTCAAATGTTACAAATCCTAAAATGTGCACACTCTCAGTAAGTGCAAGATGTGCAATAGGCAGGAAGCAGCACCATATAAATTGTTGCAATTGTTGGGAAATGCTCATTAGACAATGAGCTTGAACCATGGCAGGCATATCTGTAGTTGCTGGAGAAGGTCTGCACTTTTGGTCACAGCGTTGGAATGTCCAGGAGTCCAAGATTTTTGTTGGACTCCTAGTTAGGGAGTATGGGCCCAGGTTGCTGTAGCAGACCATATAAATACAAAGCCTGGAATACTGTTGCCAGGTCAATAACCAGTGTGACAAGTATCCCCCACACAGTTAAGCAATGCAGACATAATTTTGATGACCTCTGGAGGAAGAAGTGGGATACCTTCAACCTTTGGATCAGGCAATGTCGGGCAAGGGACACCCACAGATGTGTAAGTATCAATTTCAGTGAGTAATTGTAAGAGTTAAAAGCTGAATATAATCAAGACTGGTATTCATAATGGTGTTCTGTTTTTTCCACAGCTGCTGAGGAGATAGTCTTGAATGTTTGACCCCATGATGCATGTGTAGTAAGGATACGAGAAGCGTATGCATCAGGACAATACTGTATAAATAGTATTTTAAAAATAATAATAATTTGTATAGCAATTTTGTAACATTAAAAGTTAAGGACTGCTTAGCTGGCATTTAATAGAGTTGTATCAAAGTGAGCATGCATATCCCAACTGTAAAAGAAACTACGCATGCCTTAGTCTGCAGCACAAAGCAGTGATGCCATATTCTCAAATAACAGTAGGCATGCGTCTCTAAACTGTAAAAGGAAAAGCATGCATAGAGTAGTCTGTAGGTCAAAATAGTGCATTATTGCAGAGTAGTCAGAGGTTGTGGGTTCAAAAAACACACTTCCCAATTATACAATACTGTTAAGGTTTTCATTATTGCTTGAATGTAACTTCATATCTCTACACCAGTGGCATAAATGACTTTCTGTAATCTGTATTCAAATATAATTGAAACACACATATGTTTCAAATTGAGCATGCATATCCCAACTGCAAAAGAAACTATGCATGCTTTAGTCAGTACACAAAGCAATAGTACCATATTCTCAAATAGCAGTGGACAAACATCTCTATACTATAAAAGGCAAAGCATGCATACAGCAGTCTGTAGGACAAAAGAACAATACAGTATTTTAGTGCAGTCACCAGTTGTGGGTTCAAAAAACATGCTTTTCAAATATACAATACTGTTTAGATTTTCATCATTATTGGAATATAACTTCATACCTGTATACCAGCTACAGAAGTTACCTTCTTCAATCTGTAATCAGTATAATTGGAACATGCATATGTGCAATATATGCACACATCTAGGATTGGTGGCTACAATCTGCAGTATAGTGTACCTGTTATAAACTAGGTAGTCTTAAAAGTAAGGAAGAAACTTCTTGTGAGTTTGTAGTGTTAAAAGTAAAGGTAACAGAATAGAGTCAAATTGTATCAATGCTTTGTATTTTACATATGAAGTTACTAATTTTCTCCCTTTTATTCTCTCACCCAAACCCCGTATATCTTTTTTGGGAGGGGGTATTTATTTATTTTTGGGTTTATTATTTTCTTTTTTGTGTTAACTTTTTTATTTTTTATTTTTCTGACAGGAAGGTGGTGTAGGACTGTCCCATGGGATCCACCTACCCCCACTCCACTGGCTACAGCACCACTGCCCAACAAGTCTGGTGCAGTACCTGGTAGTACCCCCTTTGCTGCCACTGCATTACCCAGCCCCTCAAGAGGTTCTGCCACAGAGGACAGGTCTGTGGCTCCCTCTGGGTGCATTTGTGGAGGGGTTGAGTTTATTACCCATGATGAACTGCCAGGAATGGTACATAGGATTGTGTGCCACACTGTTGGTGTGCACCTATGCCAGATGGAGCACCTGCTCTCCATCCAAGTGCAGAGCACCCATAGGAGGCACAGACGCTGGGCACTGCAGCCAGCAGCACAGTGAGGTAACAGTGATGACAGTCCACTGCATGAGGACTAGATTGTAATTGTCAACCACTTGGACATGCATAGGACCAAGATTTTCCATCCCTTTCCCCATCCATGGTATTCACCCACCTCATGTATCCTTCACTGTTCCTGTCTTGTCTTGTTTGTCTTGTCTGCCAGCAATTTCTTCCTCACCTGCCCAACGTACCTCACCCAGACATTCCTACATTTCTCTCTCAAAAAAAATGGGCACCTGTCCCACACAAAAAAATATTTCCATGCATAACTCTCCAGTTTACACATGTGTGTTCATGATACACATGATTCTTTTAAATTCTGCATAAAATTCTCTATATAACTCATTGTGTTGTTGTCACCCCTCTCTCTGGAGGTGACAGTTCAAATTCAGTCAAATATGTATGCTCTGTTCTGGAAGAAATGGATAGCTATGCTTCTTTCCTACATCCTTCCTGCACATGCCTGACTTGTTTTCACTTTGTGCATTCCCCTGCTTGCCCCCCCCCCCATTTCACCACTTTCCTGTCTTCCACATTTCTTTTCTTTAAAGAAATATTGTGCGATGGTGTGTGGTCTGCACTAACATGCAGCAAAGGTAAAAGGCAGCAATATAAGTAAATATATTTAAAGTACAGTCAATGATTGTAAATGTATTACTTCCACGAGTATTCAAACCCCGTACCATTTGCCTCCAACAACAATGCATTAACATTTGCTACTACAGAGTAAGTTAGATAGCAGCTGTATTTAATACATTCAATAGTAAATGACACAGTTTAGGAAACATTTCCTTTTGTACTTCCCCTTGCTTGCTCCCTATATGAGTAATGTCATATCCTCTTCATTAAATTTCTATGAAACAGCACTGCACAATCTCTTGTAATGTTTTTTAAAGCATTATTGCATGATACTCCTTTAGTCATGTACAGCAATAGTGCATGATTGTTGTGAGATGCTGCTTATTACCCAGTATCAATAAGCAATGCTACTACCAAAATACTTTAATGCATTACCTATAGCTAAACCAATTGCCCCCAAAAAGGAACTTATCACTGCATTAATTGCATTCATTACTTCAGCAGTGTAGTGAAATGGGGAGCAAGCAGGGGAATGTAGAAAGTGAAAACAACCCAGGAACAAGCAGGAAGGATGTAGGAAAGAACCATTGCTATCCATTTCTTCCATAATAAATCATACACATTGTGTTGCATTTAGACTGTCACCTCCAGAAATAAAGGGGTGACCACAACATAGTCTGTTTTATAGAGAAATGGACAGAATCATGTGTTCAATAAAAAATGAATTAAGAAATAAAAATGCTTTAATAACAAACAAACAAAGCTTTTGGGATAAGAAGGGAATATCCCGAAAGCTTTGTTTGTTTGTTATTAAATCATTTATATTTCCTAATTCATTTTTTATTGAACATATTAGCTTATTTGGATATAGTCAACTGCAACATATTCTGTGTTTCATTCTGTTACAGAATTGTGTGTCATGAAGACACTTGTGCAAAATGGAGAGCTATCTATGGGACAATATGTTTTGTG
Source organism: Protopterus annectens (assembly GCF_019279795.1). Lineage (NCBI taxonomy): Eukaryota > Metazoa > Chordata > Ceratodontiformes > Protopteridae > Protopterus > Protopterus annectens. The sequence continues at coordinate 473,903,431 of NC_056725.1, read as the reverse complement.
GGACAGGTGCCCATTTTTTTGAGAGTGAGAGGAATGTTGGGAAGGGCTGCAGGAATGTCTGGGTCAGGTAAGTCGGGCAGGAGGGGAAGCAATTGCAAACAGAAAAGACAAACAAGAGAAGAGACAGGGAAGGTGAAAGACACATGAGGAGGGTGAACACCATGGATCTAGTGATGCTGGTGATATTTTGAACCCATAGATGTCAAGTTGGGTGACAGTGAGAATCGAGACCTCACCCCGTGGATTGTCATCACTGTCTCTCCTCACTGCACCAATGGCTACAGTGTCTGATGTCTGCATCTCCTAGTGTTATTTAATCCAAAGCTGGAGAGCAGTGTCTCCAGCCATAGTAGGCATGCACTGACAGTGCATTGCAAAATCCTATGCACCATCCCTGGCAGTTCATCATGGGTGACAAGCTCACCTCCTCTGCCACTGCACCTGAGAGAGACACAAAACTATCCTTTGCGGTAGAACTACCTGAGGGGCCCCATAGTGCAGGGGTGGCAGATGGGGTGTTATCAGGTTCTGCATCAGACGTGCTGGCAGAGGGGTTGTAGCTGGTGGAGGGGGGGTGGGTGGATCCTGTGGAACAGTCTTACCCCCCTGTGCTGTGGGAAAACAAAAAATATAAAAGAAAACACACAACAAATACCCAAAAACAAAACAAAAATAACAACTGCCCCAAAAAGCATGAAAAAGGTTGGGGTGAGAGAAAAAAGGGAGAGCATTAGTAACTTTATATGTGATATACAAAGCATTGATGCACTTATTTTACTCTGTTCTGTTACCTTTACTTTTAACACTACAAACTCCTAACAAATACATGTGTTTACTGGTCAAACTACCCAGCATCTACAAGATGTACTATATAATACAGATTTCAGTAAGCAATCCTTGGTGTTTGCATACATTGCACATATGCATGGTCCAAATATACTGATTACAATTTGCAGAAAGCCAGTGGTGGCACTGCTTTACTGCTCTAATGTTACATTGCAATGTTGATGAAACCTTAACATATTTAATATATTATGTATATTTTGATATATTTGGGAAGTATGGATTTTGAAGGTACAACCTATGACTACTTTGGAATAATGAACTGTTGTTTGCCCTACAGTGTAATGAATGTACACTTACATATTACATTTAAGAAATGAATGTTCAATTTGATACAACTGTATAAGTAACAAAAAAATGTGTTGTAACTTTGAATGCTAAAATAACCCCACTGTTGGGATGCATACACACCACATACATCTTGCATCCATTCCAATCTAGTGACATGGGTTCTCACTCTCAGTACCTGGTCTGTGATGTCTGCAGAAAAGACAGAACACAGCATACCAATCCTGACTATATCCAGCTTTTAAGGATGACAAGTAGTCTCTATAAGTGACACTTACAATTCTGTGGGGTGGCACCTGTCCTACATTCCTTGATCCAGTGGCTGAGAGTATCCCTCTTCCTCATCCTGAGGTCTCTGTAGTGGTTCCTACATTGTTTTCCAATGTTGGGGGATGCCTCTGCCTTTTAATCCAAGCCACAATAGTCCTTCTTCAACAGCCTGGGCCGATGTTCATTGACTAGGAATTAAACAAACACTTTGGACTCCAGGACACCCCATCTTTGAAGAATCTCAAAAACTCTCCAGGAATGCCAGCCATGCCTATCACGGATCAAGATCAATGTATAATGATGTTTTTCCACCAATTGCAGGTATTGCACTTACTGGGAGTTCACACTTTCTGGATTTGCAACATTCGAAAGTGTTGCTTAGTACTTACCATCATGCAAACATATTGCACGAGAATGCACATTGCCAGGAAATGTGTTTGCATGATGGCCGATAGTATTAATTGAATGCATCCAGTGCATGTGTGTGGCTGTTTGGGTCCTGTCTGCTACGTGGGTGACCCATTTGTCCAGTTTGTGCACTGCCATACTACACACAAACAAAATGTGCGTAGCCAAAGCCATTTGTGCTAAGTGGAGCATTGCACAAACAGTGGCCCCAAAACAATAATTAAAAAAAGTATAAAAATGGAGAATTAATTGAAATGCAGAAAATCAGTCCATACAGTTGAAATGTAAAAAATCAGTCTATACATACACAGTAGAAACTGTTTGTACACATGAGATATGACTACATAGGTCTGGATCCTGACTCTCACTGCAATGCACTGTCATGAAAAAGGAGGGGGAGCTTATCCATCTTTGCCCCACAGTAAACATTCCAGCAAATACATGATGTATTTCCTCACACAACCAAGTGCAACTGAATGTACACTGATATCAAGGCATGACCTGATATTTGTAAATGCATTCTATGTAATATATTTGGATGTAGTGCACTTACTGATCACACAACCAGCTATGATTATTTTTTCCAAATATACAGCTGTATCCTACCTTTCTGTGTTTCTTGGTCATTCATCAGTTATCTGACCAGTACTCAGAGGCATGCAGTGCGTAAGCCAATGTATATCATTTACCTTAAAATGTGTGAGGATATTCAGTGGGACCAATATGATATGCAGTTGCCATCAAATTAATGGAAGGCTGAATGCAACAAATGAGCATACTCTGCTGTTTGGGGGTGGTTCTTGTCATGGAACATGCAAAGGTATAATGTTCTTTCAAGGGGGTGGACTCAGGATGAGCTACTGTTATGGCACAAACAAGGCTATGTTGCATTTATTACTCTCCTCATTTTGCATCCTGCCAGTCTGATAGTGTGAGGATGATGATGATGGTGAAGCCAGAAACTGCTATGTGCATCATTCCTTTCAAAATTCTCTGTTATGATTTCCCATTTCAAATGTATGTTGCTAAACTGAGGTCATGCAGTGATTGCCATTACTTTGGGGAGGAATCAATGTGTGAATCTTTGAGTTGTGAGGTCTACTATTTGCTAATGGGCACATACACATCAAATAAGTCTTTGCTGACCCATGTGACATTCATTTCCCCCCCAGTAAGGAAACCTCCATAAAAAACATCTCCAAGGCCAACTTCATACTACTCAAGTCAGAAGTTACAAACTTCATGACACCCATGCAGACGAGAACTGAAAGTTTGACTGCTGAGTCCTTTACTAAAGCACTGTACAAGCACATCCACTCTTGCATGAATCGTGCCATCCCAAATAGAACCAAGATGCTCTCCTCCAAAAAAAGGAAGCCAATCTGGTGGTTCCCTGCCATAAACAAACTTTACAACAAAAGGAAAAAACTGTTGCAGAAAAGAGGAAAATCCCAGGATGCAAAAAAACTCCCTTATCAGCCTCAGTAAGAAGCTGAGATCCCTCATAAAATCCTCCAAAGCTAGTTATGAAAATAAAATTGCCAAAGATTCCAAAGACAACTACAAGGCATTCTATGACTATGTCAAGAATCTAAATGGCAATGTTCAGATCTGCTCTGAGCTACAGCAGAATGGCATTAAATATACTGATCCCACGGATATTGCCAATATCCTGGCAGATCAATTGAGTGCCAACTTCACCCCCCCCTCACCCCCTAAATGGTCCATCTCAATACTGGAAGATTGCCAAATTCCAGAAATAATGGCCACACAGGTAAAAAATGCACTCTCCAAAGCTAAGAATACAGCATCCATGGGACCAGATGACATCCCGGGCTGTGTACTACATGAACTACAAAATGAACTGGCACCTCACCTAAGTGTCATGTTTAATCATACCCTCACCTCAGGCTTCATGCCCACTGAGTGGCACACAACTACAGTTATCCCACTCCACAAGGGGGGATCCACCTTGGATCCCGGGAACTACCGCCCCATTGGTCTGACAAGCCTGATCTGCAAGGCCATGGAACGTCTTATCATGAAACTTATAAACAGAGACATCGGCAACCTTAAAACACTGGACCCCACCAAGTTTGGGTTTTTGAAGGGCCAATCTTGTCTCCTGAACCTTACTGACCTCTTTGAATCAGTCTTCAGAGCAGTGGACGATGGTAAGGCAGTCCACACAGCCTATCTGGACCTTGCCAAGGCCTTTGACACCATCCCCCACTCTGGAATCATAGATAAACTTACTAAGCTGGACATTAATCCCTACATCACTCGATGGGTTGCCAACTGGCTTACTGACAGAAACCATACTGTAAAAGTAGCTGACTTCAAATCCAGCTCCAGACAAGTGACAAGTGGAGTACCTCAGGGTTCAGTCCTGGGACTTCTCTTGTTTGGCATCTACTTCTCTGAAGTACAGGCCAACACAAAGGGTCTATGGCTAACAAAGTTCGCAGATGACTGCAAACTGGGAGCCATTATTGATGTGGATACTCTACAAAAGGGCCTTAAATAAACAGATGCTTGGTGCCAGAGCCACGGGTTCAAGCTCAATGCCAAGAAATGTATAGTTATCCCCTTTGGGAAAAAACATGTACCTGTGAATTATCACATAGGTGGCAGTACACTAAACACCATAAGTGTGATAAGAGACTTAGGGACACAGGTGGATAGTGGTCTCACCTTCAATAACCACTTCACCACAACAGTCAGGAAATCCTTCTATGTGGCACACCTCATCACTAAGGGCTTTTCATCCAGAAAAAGGAGGTCATTGTCACACTGTACTCATCCCTCATTAGACCCATTATAGAATACATGCCCCATTTGGTAGGTACCTCTCAAGACATCTGCAACAACTGGCAAGACTGCAGAAATACCTCACTAAAAGAATCACAGGCCTAAAGCAGATGCCCTATTCTGACCATCTTAAAAAACTCCAGCTATACTCTGTCGCATATCGTCTACTCCAAGGCGATCTCTGCTTAACATACAAGGCCATGTCAAACCCAGAGCTGTTGGATATGCTACACTTACAGAAATCCCAATCCCTCAGAGCCACACGCTCCAGGGATCTAAATCTTGTCATCACAATAAACAAAAAAAGCTGAAGGGATAGGTTCCTGACCCAGAGACTCTCCAGACTCTGGAATAGACTGCCCATACATATCAAGCAGAGTGCCTCTTTGGCCCTCTTCAAAAGGAACTTTGATGATTGGATGGGAGAAAGGAAATTCACCCCGGGGATCACATAATTCGCCTTGCTAGGCAGGGATCCAGGGAAGTAAATAGTGTGGGAAGAAATAGCCAGGGAATTGTTATGGCTAGGCTTGTATAGGCCCTAGGGTCGATAGCCTAGTACCAACCTATGAACCTATGAACCTGTACAAATCTCCCACCTTGTAGTTGCTTACAGTACCAAGTGATGAACTGCAAGGACGTGTCATAAAATTATTATACAGTACAGTACATGTTCAGGACCTACCTTGCAAATTAGTTCAAGGCTGAGTGTGATGCAAGCAGTACACAGCCAATACATGGGGAGGTAAAGGATGTGGCTCTGAGCTGAGGCTGGCAGAGGTCACAGGGTTCCTTTATTGTGTCCCTGTCCACCCTGTAGCACTCTACAATGTCCATGTCATGTATGTTGTGATAAGTTAAATGTGGCCTGCAAACTCTTCTCTATCTCAGCCTAGGCCTATTGGCAGCAGCAACAACAGCATTGCCTGCAGTCTGTAGTACATACAAATGGAGTTAAGCAGCAGGAGCAGCTCCTAACATTCTGTATGTGTAGACTTTCTGTCTCTCTACTCCACTACTTTTGAAATACACCGGAAAAAAACAGCATGGAGTCTAAAAGGTTGCTTCATAATTTTGTAAATGGCTCTACCAGATTGGTTGATTAGCATGCAATTCAACTGCTTATGCTGTAATTGCCATCTTTGAAACACAGCCTAGACAGATAAAGCCCATTAATTATCTACTGCATTCAAAAAGGCAAAAAAAAAAGGCTAACCAAACTGATGGTGAGGATACTTGCTACATGTTCAACAAAGCAAACTATTTTCTAAGCTATCTTTACAGAGGAGTATTGAATTCCAGCAGGTATACTGACATTTTTTTTACCTACATAATACATATGCTGGAATATATTAATGAATAATGTGAAGCAAAGTCTTTTACACTGTTATATGTATGCATTAGTTAGACATGTACTGATGGCATGGCCATGTTTGTCAAGCCATTTCAAAGGTACAAATGATTTGACAATGCATGAAAACTGTAGGCTGTATGATACATATGTGCAAATGTTTCTGAGGCAGGTCCTTTGAATGCATGTTTAGCATTTCCAATATGTTTTATTAGCAAAATGGTCCATGTGCCTATTCTTTAGTGGGTAGTAGAAGCAAAGAAAAGTTACTGTTATGTCACAAACTAGAATGGGCTGTTCTTTTGGGGGGTGGCACAGTTGAGCTCCTGCTATGGCACATACAAGAATATGTTGCCCTTGCTACTATCCTTGTTTTACATCCTGTTTGTTTTTAATATTTCACATATGTGTTATGTGTTATGGTTTTCCAGTAGGTACTACTGACTATCAACCTTAACTGTTTTATCTGGTAACAGTTACTTTGTAGTTATGTAATAATTATGTGCATTATCATTCTTTTGTGTTTTAGGACCAACTGTGTCATTGAGGCACAAACCCCCCTTCAGTGAGGTATAAAACATGATAATAGTGGAGTTCCTATTAGATGACCAAAGACGCATTCTATTGAATGTGTCTTGGTCGAACTTAAAACAATGAAAAGGCAAAATAACAAAGCGGCTTTTAAGCAAATTCCTTCCCAGGGAAAGAATTTGCTTGACCGCTTCTGTTACTTTGCTGATTTTGGCACTGTAGTGTGATCTCGGAATTGGTATATTTAAGTAAGGGGTATGGGGGTGAAGCCCCCCACTTTATGTATTCTTTATTTTTTTTTTATTTTTTTGGAAAAAAATTGCTGTTCTGAGCTTTCGAGATTGTAAGCTTTTGCTTACATGGGGTCGATTATACATAGTTTGCTTTTTTAAGCATTTGATGATATAATATAGATCCTAATAGTGGATGTGCTATGTCAACATGGAGCTTTCCTTCTTGGAAGAGGTTCACGAATATGCCAGAGAGGCTGAGGATATGGCAGCAAATCACTGATAACATAAATGCCGTGGGTGGTCATGGTCATACTTATGAGCAAGTGTGCCAAAGGGCCACTGACATGCTCACTTCTGCATGGAGGCATGCAGCTGCTGTTGCCCAGGACCAAACAGTAATCAAGATGGGCATGCTACAGAACCACCTATTACCCCCAGTGAGGAAATCCTGGGGAATCTTCTGACACAGAACAACTCACAGCAGAGTTGGATGCAACTCTTTCTCAGTCCCTGAACAGTTTCCAGGTAGGCTTTGTTATATGACCATTTCAATACTGTTGTATAGTAAAACAAGTGAAATAAAAGTTACTTCTGTGCCACTTGTGTTTTGGAGTTGTCAACCACATCCTTGTTAAAGTAAAACGTCATGCTGACTGAGAGGAGTACATATAGTTCCTCCTGTCTTACTGTTAAATGTGATGATGTTCATAGGTTAGTACTAGGCTAACTGCCCTTGCAAGCCATTGTAAGTCTAGCCAATTATCCCTTGTGAGACTTAAACCCTGCACCTTGTGTTTGTAAGGCAAACACCTTACCCATTAGGCCACCCTCCCAACTCCTCTTTAGTCTTACCTGTTGCTTAACTTCTTTCAGGACCATCAGTAATTTAGCACCGTAGGCCCCCCAGAGGTGGTAAGCCAAATCAAGTTATTTCAGTCCTGCAAATCAATTTCTAGTAATCTAATGTGTTGTGTAGGCATGTTGTGTATATTGCTCTACTGTCTGTAATAGTGTTAGCATTGTTAGTTGTTTAGCATATATTCCACTATAGTAGTGCAGGTATTAAGGTATGCCTGTGTTTCTCCCTTTTTATCACAGATGATCATACCATTGGAAGTGTGGGCCCTGTGCCACCTGATGTCAGTGTCACATCAGACATTGATGATGATGGTTGTCAAACTGATGAACAGCTGAGGGGTGTACTGTTTGAATTTGACACAGAGGTTGACATCTAGCTTCCCCCTTTTTTTCCCTGGACACAGCTAGTGGACCTACGCCTACCTAGTCCACTGAGGCCACAGATATAGAATAGGGTGAGGGCGAAGACATTGAGCAGGGAAGTGTGGCTACTGTTGCATCAGTGTCTGTTGAGTCTGTCTGTAGCCAAAGTCTTGGTGAGGTGCCACACAGGAAGATTGCCAGGGGTCCACAGAGGTGGCCTGCTGTCCCTCCTCTACCTGGTGCAGGTGGGTCTTTCTGTGTAACTCAACATATGTTTAGGGCCATCATGGTGGCACAGACATATTCAGAAAGGTGCTACAGACAAATGCTCAGGGTTGTGGATGTGGCACAATCTATCATGTGTGACTGATTCCATCATGTTGTCGATTCCCTGGACTGGATGAATGACACATTGGAACAAAGGCTGTCTGCAATAGACTGAGTGGCGTCTGTCATGGAACAAGCAGCAGTTGTGATGGATCTTCTGATGGGAGGAGAACGGCATCCTCATGGGTGTAGGTCAGCCACAAAATCTGCTGAGAGCCAATGAGGCCATTCCTGATCATGCTTCTGTAGTGTCAGAGTACTTCCACTGGTTCCCCAGGGAGTGTGCTGTCCACACCCAGATGTATCAGGTCATGGGATAATGGTCCTGGACATTCCATTGAAGGGAGCATGCCAGCAGACATTGGTCATGCTCAGGTAGAAGTCCATTTGACCTTGGGCGTGGAGGTGCCAGTGCAACTCCTGGCAGAGCCAGTTCCAATGGTCAGAGTGACAATGATGAACTGTCACCTCTATGATGCATGGCTCACACCTGTCCAGCATACCAAGATGCAGAGCTAGTGCTGAGCTTGGCTGTGTTTATGCAGATTCTCACACACCACTTTCACATGGAAGACCCCTACAAACACTAGACAGCCTGCCTGCTTCACTTTCTTCCTTACACACACTCACCAAACTTTTATGTCAGCCTAGGTCTTCTGCCCCACCCCAGAACCCTGTGCAAGTGATGATAACTGTGCCATATCCATGTTTTCTCTTTTGGATTCAGGGATACAAATGCTCTGTGTCTGATTCACAGGGTGACTAGCTACATTACTGCCTAGTATATCTGCTTTTGTGTTGTTGAACTGAAAATTCTACCTGTCAGTTATATTTGCCTTGTCAAATGATGCAGTGAATAGCATCATCATGTCAGCGATTTCTAGTGTATTCTCCTGTAAAGGTTGTGATGCTGTGAACTGCAATGTGTGTCATTACTTTCTAACCTTTCTCTTTAATGTTTTCCAGTACATACATATGGTGCACATCATAATGCAAGCCATCACATGCAAATCTCAGGATTGTATGACAGCACTGTAGTCAAACTCATGAGAACAGTAATACAGTATTTTACATGAACCTCACCAGACAAATGCGTTAGCTGGACAGATGACAGGCTTTCTCATCAAGAGAACACAGGGCCTATTAGCAATGACTTGATGTATGTGGGTAGATTAAGGAACATGCCACTGTCATCCGTCTGGTATTGCATTACATTGTAACTGTGATTCTAAGCCTATTACTTTTGGTTTAAGCACTTGGGCTTTAGGCCGGTTGTCTTACATTATGAAGGTTTGTAGTCTACACTTTGGTGGGAGGAGAGAGTAGCCTCTGCTCTTCTGTGCTGGAAATTGCTGGTTGAATGCTTATTGTAGCTGTTGTTCTAAGTCTATATGTTATGGTTTAAACACATGGCCTCCAAACCAGTTATTTTACATTAGGAAGGTTTGTGCTGTAGACTCTTGTGGCAAGGGAGGATAGCCTAAACCATTCTAAGCCTGGAATTGTTAGTTAAAGGTTTATTGTGTCTGTTATTGTGAAAGTGCCTTAGTTCTGGTTTAAACAATTGTGTTCCAGACCACTTATTTCATACTAGGAAGGTTTATTGTTTGCACTCTTTTTGGAGTATTCTACTGGATTGCTTGTTTATTTAAAATGCTTGCTCTTCTGTTGTGATTGTAATTTTCTACAATTTGGATTTCTAAGACTTCTGCATTTTATAGCATAGGCTTGATTCAGGCTTGCTGAATCTAAACTGTGTGGTATCAGTGGAGCACTACAATCAGCCATCATACATTAAGAAGGCTCACCTGCACCCTTGTGGCAGAACTGTAAAGCCAAGACCCCAACTGACTTGGGGATTGCTGGAATAAGGCTCACTGTTGGCCTTTCTCTTATTTTACTTGTTTAAAATAGTTTAACTTCACTTGTATTCCATCATTGTGTTTTGGGGTGTTTGCACTCATTTTACTGTAGCTGCTCAGAGCTTGCACTGCTGTAGTGCGAGCAACTCAGGTGTGCATTTTGAAACATTGACACATTTTTGTAACCCTAGCCCTCTATAAAATAGACACATTTTATTAGCCTTACACCAAAACCTGGTCCCTCTAGCCCACTCTCCACTAGTTACTACAGTATATACCTTCCATAATGAATGGACAGTTTCCCACCAGGTCTCCAAGCAGCCTGGTGTACATCGGCATCATGAGGAAACAGACCGATTGCCTCATGTATACTGACAACCAGTTACTGCTAAAACAAACTAATACATCATGTGAGAGACATATTTATGAATTTGGAATCAATTCTCTCACATAACAAACCAGATATCAAACGTTATCAGCACACACAATTCACCTGTTGAACATAAGCTCACAACACATAAACCAACATATGCAGAGGTACTTGCTAGAAAACTTACTAAAGATCCTAGACCTCCTAGGTGCAAACTTACTGCACATAATGCAGACCCAACAGAATCCACTACACATAATAATACACACACCAGTGTCTCAGCCAATAAGCCTCTCAGGCAAAACATTTCAAAACCAAATGTCTTGCTTATAAGTAACACCATAGTGAGACACTCAGATGTCCTCCTTGCCAGGCTGGACAAGGAGAAGGTCACAGTCAGTTGCCTGATAGGTGCCAGGGTCTGTCAAATCACACACACACACTTGGGTCTCTCAACAACAAATACTGTTATGATTATGTCATAGTCCATGTTGCAGAGAATGACTGGTGGCATACCTCACTGTACTATATGAAGATGCTTGCCTCCCCCATAGTGGCCTTTTTAAGCAATGTCAAAAGTAAGGTCAAAAACTAAAAGATTCCAACATGGACAAACTGAAGGTTATGCTGCTTAATGCAAGGTGTGTAAATCAGAAACTGCACTCAGTGACAGAATTCCTTACCTTGGAAGAAGTCCATATCTGTGCAGTCACACAGACATGGTTCAAGGCCACAGAGAGCACCCTGGCGATGCAGAGGTACAATGCCTTCCACATGCTCACACATCAAAATGAGTGTGAAAGAACCAAAGGTGGAGTTGCATACATCTTTGTTAAAGACAAATGCACAGCAAAACTGGTCAAGGAATATGAATTTGCAGCACTACTCCAAGTCCAACTAACTGTATGTAAACCCTCCTTCCATATCATTGATAGCTACAGGTTGCCCACCCTGAACCACAAGGACCACTCTGCCTACTTGGACATAACTGAGTCACTCTCCAACCACCTTAGTCGTGTGTGATTTCAACTATCCTTCCATTGATTTGGAGTCGTATATGTGCAAAAACACACTCACCCTATGCTTCCTGGACTTTGTTAATACACATGATGTGTACCAGATAGTCTGCACCCCCACAAGGGGCTTGAATATCCTAGACTTAGCACCAACCAACATAGTGGTTCTCTGCTCTAACCTCAGTGTGTTGGCACCCCTGCTCAGGTCAGATCAAAATTCAGTCTCATTCACTTCACAATCATACTTGACATCCCCTGAAGAGCAGAAAGGGTGACACATTTCTACAAAGCAAACTAGAGGCTCCTAACTAATGCCATAAAGAGTTGCAAACCCCATTGCTACCACTGTCAGCAATGACTGCTATACAGAGGTGTACACAAATTGCCTGTATGACCAGCTATACAAATGTACAGAGTTGGCTGAATGTGAGTGGATCAAAACAAGTTTTTCTTAGAAAACAAGCCATCCTGGTGGGCCTCAGGCATACATAGGTTATACAAGTGAAAGAAAGTAATGTCTAATAACAAGAGGAAACTGACTCAGCAGAGGAAGGACACCATTCCCAGCTTGAGCAGGGAAATTAGCTATCTTGAAAAGTTTTCTAAAGCTATGTACAAACCTAAAGTAGCATCCCTAGCTAAAGATAATCAGGAGGCATTCTTTAGCTACATCAAACATCTAAAAGTGAAGCCCAGCCTTGTGCTCAACTAGTAGTAGATGGTACCACTCATACTGACCCTGAGTACATTGCCAACCTGCTAGCAGACTGTTTGGGTCAAACCTCCCCCCTGTCCTCACCAGACATACACCAAGGCATACCTGTCACCAGTCCTCTACCTAGTAACTTCCTATGTGCCTAAGGTGACATCTGCCTGTGCTCCAGGCCAGTATCTGATCCTGGTCTGGTGGGATGGTTGTATATGCAATAATCTGATATAGCTGATTACATCAGCATTGTCTGCTGAGCATATGGTGATAACAGTGTCCCACATGCTGGTGTAATGTCAGGTAATATCTGTTTTACACACGCACACACACTCTCTCTCTCTCACACACACACACACACACACACACACACACACACACACACACACACACACACACACACAGACAGTTGATGGTAGTAAGAACAGAACCCCTACCTAAGTACACAGAACACAGTATTATATGCAAGTGCCATGGCATATGTCTGACTTTCACATTTCTGCAAGTCAACTTATAGTGGATGACATCAGCAGACCATGTGGAAGACAAGAAGTTGGGAGGGCTGCATGAAATTAATGTTCAGGCTTCAAGTATGAAAAGACTAGCAAACCATGCCATTGGAGAAGTAACTGTAGGATAGCACATACCTGCAGAGTAGAGACATGCACCCACCCAGTTGACTGCAGTGATAACAGAACCCCTACCTAAGGTATACAGACTATAGAACTCAGTACTTTAAGCAAGCATCACAGCACAAGTCTGACTGTTATATGGCTGCAGGTGAACTTATGGTAGATGACATCAGCAGGCCATGTAGGGACAACAGGTTGTGAGGTCTGCATAGGCATATAGATTCATAGGTTCATATGAGGCCAGAAGCCTAAGTGTACAGTGTGTGCTAGGTGTGTAAAAGTCTAGCTGTGCAAAAACACAAATACCCTTATTAAGCATAGTTGGATATTTGAGTTTCACAAAGCAAGGTTGTTAGCACACACATCTGGCCTTGTCCATGAAGGAGCACACAACTTTATTTATTTATTTATTTATTTGTTTAGTTGATATTTGTTTACAGTGAAAGTCCAACTCAACCATAAAGAACCCATTTTCAGTGGAAGCCAGGGGAGAAACGTTGCACAGGACAAAAAGTTTATATATGAACACATTTTAGACAAACAGATTAGCATAGCAGTATAAACACAAACATTCACTTAACAGTAGCTGAAATATTCAGCATCACAGTAGCACTAAAATAACAATCGGTTACAAAACATAGGATAGTTCCAGTATATTACACTTTGTAGTGTGATTGATATATGTGTGTAAAAAATAATGAGCCCCTAGAGTTTGATTGCTTCGGGGGGTAGACAACACATATATATTGTGAATATATGACATATACTGAGAATTTGCCCTGTAAAAAATTATCATATGTACAGATGATTAATGGAATTTGGACTGTCACCTCCAGAGACAGAGGTGAGAACAATGTAATTATGTTGTATAGCCAACTGGACTGAATAAAGTGTGTCAAGGAGACATGTGTGTGACATGGAGAACTATGCCTGGAACAATTTTTGAAGAAGAAAGAAGAGAGGAATGCTGGGAAAGGGACACAGGTATGTCTAAGGCAGGTAATTTGGCAAAGTGAGGATGCAATTGCTGACAAAACATGCAACACAAGAGACAAGGATGGTGAAGAACACAAAGGTAGGAGAACACCATGGTTGGGGTAAGGGTGTGGACCTTGCAAACCCATGGATATCAAGCTGGGTGACAGTGAGAATCAAGTCTGCACCCACTGGACTGTCATCACAGTCACCTCACTGTGCTGATGGCTGCAGTGTCTGATATCTGCATCTCCTTGTATTATTCAGTACAATGATGCGGAGCAGTGTCTCCATCTGGCATAGGCATGTGGTCACAGTGTGGCAAACAATCCTAAGCACCATCCCTGGCAGTTCTTCTTGGGTGATAAAATTACTGCCTCTGACTCTGCTCCCAGAAGGAACCATAGGCCTGTCCTCTAGGGCAGATGTACCTGAGGAGCCAGGTAGTACAGGAGCAGCACAAGGGGTGCTATCAGGTTGCAGCTCAGATGTGCTGGACCACCTTGATGCCATAATCAGTGGACTGGGGTCAGGTAGATCCCATTGGCCAGGCCTACCCTGCTCTGCTGTGAGTGAAATAAAACAAAAAAAAGAGAAAATAAGGTTGGGGTTAGAGATTGCACACATTGTCTTATTTGCTTGTTTAGTCTGAGGAGGGTGGTCTTCCAGTACTGGGTTCTCATTTTTGTATTTGTAGACAGCAGTTTCTTTTGCTTACTGTATAACTCAGTAATGGCAGATGTGTGTCTGTCCAGGACAAGACAACAGTTTCCTACAGGCTGCTGTAAAGGGCTCACTATAATGTCCAGCAACAACTCACATACACACAAACCACCACCCCCATTTGACTGCAGTGATACTAGAACCCCTACCTATCAAAGTACAGGCACTACAGAACACAGTACTTAATGTAAGCACCATGGCTCAAGCCCAACTTGGAGTCTGTCAGATAACACATTACAGATGATGACATCAGCAGTGTCTGCTGAGGGCAAGATAAGAGTGTCCCACCTGCTGCTGTAACAGACTCACTATAAAGAGCAGCAAAAGCACACTCACAGATGCACACACACACACACACACACACACACACACACACACACACACACACACACACACACACACACACACGCACAACCCCCCCCCATTTGACTGTAGTGACAATAGAACCCCTACCTATATAAGTACACACAGTACTTATGGCATGCACCACAGTACAAGGCTAATTTTGTCAGAACTGCAGGTGAACCTATAGTAGATGACATTGGCAAGCCATATGGGAGACAACAGATTAAGAGGCCTGCATGAAATGGATGTGTAGGCATGTGCAAGTCTCAAAAAACTAGCAAGCCATACCATTGGACAGGTAACTGTGGAATACATACTTCTGTTCTTCTGTGTAGATACACACAAACCCAGGTGACTACAGTGTGAATACAACTTCTGACTAAGTACACAAACTACAGAGCACAGTACTTATCGCACACACTATGGCACAAGTCTGATTTTTACAGGACTGCAGGTGAACTTATTGTAGATGACATCGACAGGCCATGTGGGAGCAAGAGTTTGGGAGGCCTGCATAGGTACATTGCTTCATAGTGTCATCTGAAGCTAGTAGCCTAATACCAATAGGCTGTTTGGAAGCCTAGCTGTGCAACAACACAAGTAGCCTTACTGAGAATATTTGGCTGTTTGAGTTTTGCAGAGCAAGGCTGTGAGCACCACCAAGTGGCCTTTTCCATGAGTAAGCACACTTTATGTATAACACTCTATTGAGGTTGATATATGTGCGGAAAAAGTAATGGGATCCCAGAGTTGTAGTGCTTGTTTTTTGGGGGGACAAATGGATGTATTGTAAATGGCATATTTTATTAGCATTTATATTATTGTCATAACATATATTATCATATTATATAAAATAATATATATATATATATATATATATATATATATATATATATATATATATATTATATAAAATATAAATATTATATTATATTATATTATATTATATTATATTATATTATGCTCTATGTTTGCAATGTTTCCACATTTAGTTTTATGTCATACAAAGGAAATGGACAACAAACATCAATAAAAAAAATATATATAAAATTCCATAGTGCAATAAGCATCTGATGGCTAAGAGCATTAACTGAATGCATCCATTTTCTATTTTTGGGTGTTTGTTTTCTAGGAAATCTGGTTTCTCCTATCTCCACAATGTTGCACATCACGCAAACAAGATAAGCTTAGCCAAACTATTTTTTTCAGGACGTGGTACATCGCACAGAACTGGTATTAAAGGAAGACAAATAAGACAAATAGGAAAAGATATTACAACTAAGGGACACATACGCAAAATATGTACAAGCATATTAAAACTTGATAGTTCACATCACAAATTTCAACATATGTCAGGATTTGAACCCTCACACCAATACAGCTTTAGAAAACAAGAGGGATGTCTTAGTCCTCTTGACCACACAAATAGCTTTGCAGCAATAAAATGGAAAGCCATTCTTCACCCAGGCAACTGCATCAGAATGTACACTGCTATCAAACCATCAGCTGTGATTTGTACATTTAATTCTCTTTACTATATTTGGCCATAGAGCAGTTAGTGATCACACAACCTGTCATAATTATGCTTACAAATATACAGCTCTGTGTTACCTTTCTGTGTTTCTTGGTCATTCATAAGTTATCTAACACATGGAGTGTGTAAGCCATTCTATATCACTGGCCTTAACATGTGAGAGTATATTAACTGGGAATAATATGATATGCAGTTGCCAACAAATGAAGTCCAGGTTGGATGGCACAAACACACATACACTGTTCTTTTGGGGGTAGCATAGCTGAGTTACTTTTATGACAGAAACAAGGGTACACTCGTCTTTTGTGTGGGGGGGGGCAAAGTTCAGTTGCTGTTATGTCACAAATTAAAGTCAGAAGTCTGAAACTGCAATGTATATCATCACTTTCTAAATTCTGTCTTCGGTATTTTATCAGTACAAAATATGGTGTTAAACTAAGGCCATGCAGAGAACAGCAAAATTCTTCAGAGGTATTACTGTGTGAATTTGTCATGCCTGAGGCCTACTAATTACTAATGGACAAATATAAGTAATATAAGTGCCTGGTGTCACATGTTAAAGTACTTTCTGTACAAATCCACCACTATTTACTTGCTATCTGTACCACATTAGGAAATACAAGGATATTCCATAATATTATTAAAGAATACACTCTAGGTTCAGGACTTACCTTGCAAATGCAGCAGTTGACACACCAGTAGTTCAGGACTGACTCTGTCTGATGCAAGCAGTACACAAAAATTACATGAGGAGGTAAAGGCTGTGTGAGTTGTCTGGCATCAATGTTACTATACATATGTAAGTTGGAGAAAGTTATTAGGTCCCTAGGTAGTCAGTGAATGTGCTAAGCATTGTCTCTTAGCCAAAGCAAGGGCATACTGAGCATGCCAAGATCTGTCTACAGGGAGAGCAGCTGTGGGTTCCTCCTCAGAGTCATCCTCTGACTGTGACTGTGATGACCTAGGTGTTGGTGGGGGGTGTCTCTTCCCCTAACTGATCCTGCTTCTGTTTTTGCAGGATCAGATTGTGGAGCATAGCACATATTGTGAACATTTGTGTACATGTGCAAGGATTATAATGCAGGGTTCCACTGGATGTATCTAGGCACCAGAAGCATGCCTTCAGAAGCCCAAACACATGCTCTATGATGTTTCTAGTTTGAGTGTGTACCTCATTATGGTGTTCTTCCATGGGTGTGTGTGTGTACTTCTGATAGGTGTCATTAGCCACAGTTCCAGGGCACAGCCAGCATCCCCCAGTAAATGGCCCTGTGGGATGTTTTCCCTAGCAAACATCTGGTACAGCTGTGATGTGTGCCATATATGGGAGTCATGATAACTGCCAGAGCTGCCAGCACACACATTTAAGATAATTCCCTGGGATTATACACAACTTGACAGTTGATGGGGTGGTATCCCTTGCTGTTAATGTAGATTCTACCCTGCTCACCAGGTGGCGCCTAATGTGTAGATGAGTGCAATCTCTGGCATCCAATACTTCAAAGTAGTGTGCTGCATGGTAAAACAGTTCTATATTGCTGGCCTTCTCTTTAGAAGTAAGGGGACAAATATGTGCTCACTGGCATGTATGAGCATAGCATCCAGAAATTAGTGGAGGAACCTGGAAGCTAATGCCTGTGACACAACCATCATGTCCCCAGTTGGTCTTTGAAAGGTACCAGTAGATAATTGTCTAAGGGCTACACATATGTTAGTTTCTACTGGGATGGGTTTCCATGGATGTATCCAGCTCTGAGGTGAGGGAGGCAGAGCTCACAAATGTCTTATAATGTGTCCCTGCCCACCCTTTAGTGCTCTACAATCTTCAGCTCGTGTAACATCTGGAAGGTTACCCCGGGCCTAGGCCTATTGTCAGCAGCACCAACAGCACTGGCTTCAGCCTCTACCACATACAGATGCAGAATAGCTGCAGCAGCCCCTAGCATTGTGTCAGTTAAAAATGTCATTGCCTCTACTGCAATGGTATTGAAGAATAAAGGAAAAACAAGGATGTAGGCTACATGGATACTTTATACATTGTTAAGTAGCTCCACTGTGTTGGATTGGTTGATTAACATGCAATTCACCTGTTTATGCTCAAACTTGCATCTATTAAACACACCTGTTAGTTGCTCATTAGTGTGCTATGCACATCTATGTGCACCTCCGCATACCACTGTGCACCTTTGCATAAATAAGGTAAGTATAGGCAAAGTTGATATTTTCTCTGTTCATGGGATATTGTGCAAACATGGACCATAAAAGGTGAAGGAAAAGTTGCACACCCTGGAGTGGAACCCAGGACCATCTATATTCCGGCCCGAACACAAACATGTGCTGCCACAGGAAAAGTTACATAATAACCTAGAGAAATGTGCCATTCATCCCTCTGTTTCTAGTCATTGCACTAAGCAGCAGATTGTGCAAACAAGAAGAAAAATTTAAAAATACATTTTAAATTAATGCAGACAGATCTGACACATTTTAACAAACAGTAAAGAGGATGACACAGAATTTAGGACCTGTGCACGGCTTACGTGCACTTTCACTCTTTACCCTACATGTTCACCTCTGCAAGTGCAACCTGACACATCCCCTGATATCAGCATTCACTGTTGCCATGCATTCAACATGAACACTGTGGAAGTGCCTACATGAAGTGAACATCTCTACACGGTTACTCTTTTTTTGTGATTCCACAATTCTAATGAGTTTTGACCTCATTTACATCTTCACAGTGCTAAAAGCCCAAAATCTATACAGTTAGTAACCGTGTAGGCAGGGAAACTACATGTGAGCCCAATGCTGTAACAGATGAACACTGTAACCCATTAGCTACACTCTGCATATGCTTACATTACAGTATAATATTCTGTTTCATGGAGGTTTACTCATTTTAGCAGCCTGCATTACTTATAAGTATATTCGTCACTTGAGGTTGGGGGAGTGAAGGTGCATTTATGTCATGGCACTTAAAATGACATTATTATGATTGTTACACTGATTTTGTAGCATCCACCCTGTGTAATTAGGTCAAAATATGTGTGGTGTTAAGGGCAGTTCTGTTCATAAGTATAGGAGAGATTTTATTGTAGCTGGACACAGTAATGGAAGGAATATGCCAAGATGTATGTGTGTAAAGATAAATAGAAAGGGAATGGCATCAGGAAGAAAAAGAAATATGTAGAAAAAATATATAGAAAATGAAAAGGCATTAGACAACAATAATACGGTGTGCTGTAGGAAGGAGAATCATATTTTTGAGTTAAACAACATGAAGATGATTTGTTAGGACAACAGAAATATGGGAGTGGTGAATTATTTTGTGTAAAATGTATTTCTGGATAAAT
This sequence comes from Protopterus annectens, assembly GCF_019279795.1. Classification (NCBI taxonomy): domain Eukaryota; kingdom Metazoa; phylum Chordata; order Ceratodontiformes; family Protopteridae; genus Protopterus; species Protopterus annectens. Next base: position 473,883,635 of record NC_056725.1, on the reverse strand, counting down.
GTTAAGGTATTGTGAAAGAGAGTTTATAGAGTGTTTAGTATGATTTTATATGAAGGCATACATGCAGTTCAGGACAGGAATGCAAAGGAAGTTTTAAGTATGGCAATGTAGGTGTTGGTAGTAATAATGGAAACAGATAGAAGATTGAGTATGATACTGCAAAAAAATGATGATAGGAATCAAGGAGTGTTACAGAGAATTCTGGAGAATCTGGGCCTTTTATAATGTGATTAAGTTACTGAACAGAGTGTATGAAAACTTGTTGTTGAGCATGTTAGCAAATGGATAGGAAGTAAGGAAGGTCAGATGGAAAAGGGTAAGAGAGGGCATCCAATAAGTGGGGTGTCATTTATACATATCATTATGAATGCTGTTGCTATGAATGTAGAGAGTAGAATGATGGATGCTAGGACTGTATACCGAGGGTATTTAGTATTACCACTATTTTGGGGTTACATCAATGATTTAACTATGATGATAAGTAATGGTTTCTGGGTGAGAGAAATAAAGAAGGTAATAGAAAAAAATATTTAAGTTTTGTCGGCTTGTCTTTGACTAAGAAGTGTAAGGGGCACGGGGATATTAAGAATTTAAAAAGTACAGCTTATAGAAGAATGGGGTCAGTGTTAGGGACTGACTATGTTAAAGCAGAGGTTACTGAAAGACAATAAGAAGCAGGGAATAGAGGTAGAACAATTATGAAGGACCTTTATGTTAACATATATGAAAAAACATTTTTTTTATAGATTCTGTGGTAGTTGGAGAAATCAGCTTATGTAAAGGGAGTGCATGTGCTCCATACAAGTAAAGAAAAACAATTATTAGAAGTTATATTTGGAATATGTGTGTGATTCAAGACTGAATCTCATAAAAAGTGGTATTTCATATGTGGAACAAAGATAAATACGACTGGGTTTAAATCAATGCACAGTATACCTGACTTTACTAATTATGTATTGGATTTTATGGTTGTCAATATGTGAACAAGAAAAGCTTTTGGGGATGATTATTTTAAAGATGTAAGAAATACTTGTGGATGTCTTATGCTGAAAAAAGATGAAAATGAAGCATGAAGAATAAAAAGAGAGAGTTTAAGAAGAAGTTTGATTGGTTACACTGGAATATCTCAAAAGAAAGAAAATAATGATAATAAGGAAATAACAGAGTATATATTTTTAAAACAATTATGGAAAGGAGAAAGAGAGATTTGGGTAGCTCATAAACAGGAACATTTCCTATGAAGAATAATATTAAAGAAGTAATCTGTGAAGGTATAATTATGTATAACAAGCACGAGGAAAGTAAGTGTCATGTGTGTAGTGAGAAGGAGTGGACAGAATATGTTTGAATGCTCTAGAACAAAAGTGTTTTGAAATAAAATAAAGAATTTGTGTGAAGAAGAAGAGGAAGGGATAGTGGGAATAAATCTGAATTTGTTCACATATGGAGAGTACGAGAAAGTTCATAAAGATAACTAAATAGAGTGGATATTTTTTTCTTGTGCATAGTTTATATAGTTAGATATGGTGATATGTTGCATAACAAAGAATAGGATATGGTTAGTATCAAGACAAAAAATAAGCTTTTCTTTATGAATTAAATGGTGGGAGGAGGAACAAAAATAAATAATGAATATAATGATACAACATGTAATGGCAGTGTTCTATAACCCACTCACCTTTGAGAGTCATATTAATAAATCCTCTTCCTCACTTAAAAACACAGCAGGAATCCTCTTGACCAGTGCAATACATTGCTTACACCAAGCACAACATCTGATGCTGACCAAAGAGAAAAAGGGGAGGAAGGGTATGGCAAATCTACTTATAACCATAAACATCTCATAGGACTGCCTAATCGATAGATCCCCCTTCCCTTTTCCTTACCTTCCTAGAACCCCTACAGTCTGACTCTCTACATTATGGGTGTTTCCAATCAGTTCCTTAAAAACAATGAGATACCAACACTGAAAAGTTCTAAACCCATGTCACTTAAATGAGTCACATTCTGTTTAAAACCATCGTGGTACACACTGGCAAAGAGTTAATACTTCAGCATTGACAAACTCAAGGAAGGCTCTGCTGTTATCTCTCTGTAATTAACAAAATGCCTAGTTGTTTCCAGTACTGAATCTTTAAGTGTTCTTCTGTGAAAAACCCTAGGAATAATGGAAGACGAAAACCACTAAATCTCCTGGAAATTAGTGCAAACAACGAATCCCTAATGATCCAGGACAACAGTTTCTATTTGTAAACATTACTCAAACTATTACTATCGAAGTATATCAGAATACCTTTATCTCTAGCTGCTGTCCATTTCACTTCCTCGAAGAAAGGTAAAAGATGTCAAAACAACACATTTTGATGTTCCTTCCTTACCACGTCACATGCAGATGCACCAGGCCCAATAGCCATCCTCCTTGTTTTATAGCACCTCTGCCAGGTGCCCAAACTTTGTAGGAATGCCTTATAATCAATATTGTCACTGATCCTGCAAACAAACAAACAAGGTAGTCACCAGAAATACCTTTAAGGTATGCATGTCACTATCTTATATAAAGACTATAAGCTTTAGAAGTCCATTTACATTTCCTTTAAATTAAGTCAATTTATTATACCATTCTAAACCAAATCCAAAGTTCTGCCTATCGTAAAAGAGTAAGATGAACATTTCCCTTCAACAATACCTTAGTGTTCCAGTAGTCTTTTCAAACCTACATTAAATATCCCCAGAAATATTGCTCTGCCATCCAAAAAATGAAAAACTATATCCATTTGCCTAGTTAAAATTATCTTTCTTAAGGAAAAAACCTATCCTACTAGACATAACAAAGACTCACAGGTCTTCACCAACACTACCTGTTGCTGTTTGCCTTCTGATCAATCTTAGGCTTTGGAATACAAATTAAAACATATTCATCTGTTAAACGCACATCAGATAGGTAACCATTTGAAGTATCAGGGCCTGCTTTGTTGAGCCCTGAGATGTACAGAATGAATGGACGAAAATCCAGACTTGCATATATTAAGCCTGAGTTTGCCATTTCTTAGAATCTTCCCTTTTCTTTGAGGTACAACAGTCGAAGAGTTGGTGTATATACCTTTGGAAGGTGAGGGGTGCATCTCTCCCACATCAGGCAGATGCAGTGGGGCTCCATTCTGCAACAAAGAAGTGTAAAAAAGAAGACTGATACTCAATATTTGATTTTCTCCTGCATTTGAGATGTTTTTTTGGCATGTCAGGACTCAACGCTTTGAAACTGACATTTCAGTAGGAAGCCGATCAGACCATTTTAAACTGTCCAAACTGTCACTTACCTGAAAAGCACCCTGGTAAATCAAATCAACAAGATTACCCACATAATATACAAACCATGGGTAGTAGTTACCACATACATATCCTTCAACATTGCCTTCAGCAAATGCCTGCTTATAGGTATCATACCATCCAGAGATATACCACTCTCTCCTAGACTTTCAAAATTCTCCCAAATAACCTATGAGTTGCAAAATCCATTGTGCCTACACAATCAAAAGCCGCACATAGTGCCCCTAAATTGACCCAAATCAGTCTCACAGACTTGCCAGTCTCCCATCTACTTTCCATGCACCTTGCTACCAGACTCACTGGCCACTTCCTGTCCTGTATTTGCAGCTTACGAACAAAACCCATCATAAATGATCATGCAGCACAATACAACTTCAGGTTCATTACCAACCAAGACTGCTGAATTAACCACCCAGTTATAACTTTCCAACCTCCCAGTCCTCATTGCAAACTTTCCTTGGTGGATCTCCTGCCTCTGGGGCTAAATACCGAAACTTGTAGAACTGAAAAATTACATAAATTATTAGCAATCATATTCAATTTGCCTGGCACAAATTTAGCACAGAATAAAACATTGATGCTAGTGGACTGTAGAGCCAACTTTCTCAATAACAGTGGCTCCATATCAGCCTTTGCAGACTTTTTGACAATACCTGTATGACTGATTTGTTTTTGAGGGATGGACTGCCTTCTTATTATGTAAGTCCCCCTGTTAGACTAACACTGCTGCCTTTATGGACATCAACTCAAACAAAGAATTGTCTCACCTTCATGCACTTGACAATTTCTGTAACCAAGTAGCAGAATGAACAATTACCCTTAAAATAAGCTCCCAACCATAAACACCCAGCTGAATTAATGCAGAGTGGCAAATCAGTCTTTGAAATCCAGCTCCGCTTGTATGCACAATATCATATACATACAGTATGCACTTTATATTTGGGAGATTCTAAGGCAAAAATTGATATCTGGGGGATAGTGAGGCAGTAGCTGATATTTGAGGGATTGTGAGGCAGTAGTTGATATTTGGAGGATTGTAAGGTAGTAGGTGACATTTGGAGGATTGTGAGGTAGTTGATATTTGGGGGATTGTGAGGTAGTATTTAATATCTGTGGAACTGTGACACAGTTTATATTTGGGGAATTGTAAGGTAGTAGTTGATATTCGGGAGATTGTGAGGTAGTTGATATTTGGGGGATTGTGAGATTGTATATCACATTTGAAGGATTGTGGGGTAGTTGATATTGGGGGATTGTGAGGCAGTAGTTGATATTTGGATACTGTGAGATAGTAGTTGACATTTGAGGGATTGTTCATAGGTTCATAGGGTCATACTAGGCTATCTGCCCTAGGGCATTTATAAGCTTTCGCCACCCATTTTAAATTAATTTTGCTATGCTCTTTTTCGAGGTTAGTATACTGTGCCTCTGTCTAACAGTGACACAGAAGTGATACTCGGGGTAAACCTACTCTCTCCCATCCACTCATCAAGATTCCTCTTGAAGAGAGTCAATGAGGGACTCTGCCTAACCTGGATTGGGATTTTATTCCAGAGTGAAGGGAGCCTCTGGGTTATGAATCTGTCCCTCCAGCATGTCCTATTTATTTCAGTGCTGAGGTTCAAGTCTCTCGAGCGCGTGGGCTCAATGGGATTTGGATTTTCTGAGGTGCAGCATGTCCATTAATTCTGGGTTGGACATGGCTTTATATGTCAGGCACAGATCGCCTCTGAGCAGGCGGTATGCCACTGAGTAAAGCTGAAGTTTTTTTTAACCGGGTAGCATATGGCATCTGTTTGAGCCCTTTGATCCTCTTGGTGAGGTACTTTTGGGGTCTTTCCAGTTGCTGCAGGTGTCTGGTAAGGTACATCCCAAAAGGGGCATTGTACTCAATTATGGGCCTGATGAAGGATGAGTAAAGTGGCACCATGACCTCCCCTGATCTAGATGTGAATCCCTTCATGATTAGGTGGGCTATATAAAATGTTTTTCTAACCACTTTGGCCAAGTGGTTGTCAAATGAGAGATTGCTATCAACTTAGGTCCCCAGGTCCCTAATTACTTCTTCTGTACTTAATGGATTACAACCTATGTGGTAATTTGTGGGCACTTTGTTTTTGCCAAAGGGGATGACTATACACTTTTTGGCATTTAGCTTGAGGCCATGGCTCTGGCACCAGTTGTCTGTTTCTATGAGGCCCTTTTGGATGATGCTTGTGTCAGCTGGAGAGTCGATTATAGCACCCAGTTTGCAGTCATCTGCGAACTTGGTCAGCCACAGTCCTTCAGTGTTGGCCTGTACCTCCGAGAAATATATACCGAACAAGAGAGGTCCCAGGACTGAGCCTTGTGGGATGCCACTTGTAACTGGTTTGGAGTCTGACATGGCTCCAGCAATTCTAACCATGTGGGTTCTGTCCTTGAGCCAGTTTGCAACCCATCTAGTGACATAGGGGTTTATATTTAAGCTGGTGAACTTATCAATAATGCCCGAGTGGGGTATTGTATCGAAGGCTTTTGCGAGGTCCAGGTAGGCTGTGTGGACCACCTTCCCCTCGTCAATGGCCTTGGTGACTGTTTCAAAGAAATCAACCAGGTTTAAGAGGCAGGATCTGCCCTTAACAAAGCCGAACTGGGTAGGATCCAGTGTCTGCAGGTCCCCAATATCTTTATTTATGAGGTCCATGATGATCCTTTCCGTAGCTTTGCAGACCAAGCTAGTCAGGCTTATGGGGCGATAGTTTCCGGGATCCGTTGAGGCACCACCTTTGTGGAGAGGGACCACTGTTGCTGTACGCCACTCTTTGGGTACATATCCTGTAGTAAGGCTGAGATTGAACAGTAGTTTTATGTTTGGGTTTAGCTCTTCTTGGAGTTCATGTAGGACGCAGCCCAGGATCCCATTGATGCTGTGTTTTTTGCTTTGGAGAGGGCGGTTCTTACCTGAGCATCTGAGATGTCAGGGGGGCAGCACTCTGCTGGGATAGATATTTGCTCTTTTGGTGGGGGGGGGGTTTGCGCTGAACCTGTCAGCTAGCATGTTGGCAATGTCTGTGGGTTTGGTGTATTTTATGTCATTTTGGACTAATTCTGAGCATATCTGGGAATTCCCATCCTGGTTAAAAACATAACTAAAGAAAGCCTTGTGATTATCCTTAGTGTCCTGTGGAATTTTTCTCTCGAAGCTGGCCTTAGACGATTTTATGAGTGCCCGTAGTTTTTTGCTAATACTGATCAGAGATGCCTTCCCTTTTTGGGATTTTGCTCTATCATGTAGTAGCTTCCTCCTTCTATTGTATAGTTTGTTTATGGCTGGGGTCCACCAGACAGGACGTCTGCCTTTGGAGGATTGGGGTCTTGGTTTTATTTGGGATTGCATGATCCATGCATTCCTGAAGGTGTTCATAGAATGCGTTTATAAAGGATTCTGCGGTCTGGGCCATATTTTCCACAGGCCCGGGGGCTTTGAAGGATTCTACCTCAGTTTTCAGGAGTGTGAAATTTGCTTTAGAGAGGTTTTTCACTGTGGTTTTCTGGGCAGGGGGTGGGGTCGGAATGTGAATATCCAGTGAGATTAGTTTATGGTCTGATCTTACCAGTGAGGGATACACTTCTGGTCTGGAGCATAAAGTCCCCATGTTGGTGATGATCAGGTCCAGTATGTTTTCCCCTCTTGTGGGAGTGGTAACCAGTTGTTCCATAGCATTTGAGTTTATAAATTCTAAGAACCTTTGGGCTAGGGTGTTGGAGCTAGAGTAATGCTCCCAGTTTATGTTTGGGTAGTTGAAGTCGCCCAATATAATGGTGTTTGGAGAGACCTTCATATTTTCCAGTATTCTCAGGAAGGCCGAGTGGGGTTCCTGGGTTTGGGAGGGCAGTCTGTAGCAGGCTATAAACTGGAAGGCAGTTTTACCCACTGTTAGTTGCACATGGATAGTCTCTGAATCTTCGTGCTGTGCCACCAACCTGGAGGTGTGGGTTTCTTTGACGAATATTGATACTCCCCCTCCTTTTGTGGTTCAGTCCAAGTTTTGGGGCTGAAAAGCATGGTATGAGGTATAACCTGGTAGTGCTGGGGTGCTCTCAGGAGCCTTGAACCAGGTTTCTGTTACTGCACAGATATCAATGTTCTCCATGCTAAGGAGAGTTTCGAGTGCATGCATCTTGAGGTTTAGACTTCTGGCGTTGAGTAGCATTACTCTTAGTTTCTTATCCCTTGTGATACCTGTGGAGGTGGGTTTGTCTTTTGAGCCTTGCCTAAAAAAGGCACTATGGGGGAAGCAAGAGCCTTTGCCAATATCCGAAAGCCCAGGGGTGATGGGTGCAAGCCGTCCCTAGCGAAGCATCGTGGCTTGTTGAGCATGTCATCCCAGGCTGACAGGCATTGGATCCCCTTTGAATGACACCAATACTTAAGCCAATTGCTGAAATTGATCATCTTGTCTTCATATTGTGGCATCATTCTTGGTGAGGGTAAGATGCTACTCAAGGTCAGGGTCATACCTGCCTGGGCTACATGCTCAGAGAGCTCCTCTGTGTCTCTTTTCATGTAGTCCAGGGAGGTACATCTCAGGTCATTCACACCAGCATGGACAATGACTGAGTCATATTTGTACTTGCCTTGGAGTGACCTGAGTGCTTGTGTTATGTGGCGGATCCAAGCGCCCGACAGGCAGCTCGCCGTGACCTTCTCCTTGTTCAGCCTGGTGAGCAGGACGTCAGTGTGCCTGACGATAGAGTCACCTATTACAAGTGTATCAGGTGTGTTGTTTAGCCTTAAGGGCTGTGACTGTTCGGCACACTGGCTTTGTGAGCTATGTGTTGCACGTGTTTTGTTTTGGGGTAGCGGTTGCTTGGGTGTCTGCTTTGGAGGTCTCTGCTGCTTAGGCAGATTTTTATTTAGAGCCTCCGAGTATGTTTTTGTGTGTTTATGTGTTTGGTTTGCTGTCGTGGTAGGTCTATGTGAGACTGGAATTGTAGTGAGTGTGGTTTCCTTCTCCTCCTGACTGGTTACATCAGTACTGAGTTGAGAGAGCTTAGCCTCCAGTTTGGCAATATGGTTTCATCTCTCACATGTGTTGGAATTTGTTGGGAGGAGGAGAGGGTTGTCTGTGTACATGAGGCAGATGTAACATTGCCGCAAGATTCCCAGATTCACCAGCTGGACCGGAGAGGAGATTGACAACTGACCTTTGGACATGCTAGAATAGTATTGGGAATTCCTTTATAATTGAAAAAAGGGCCAATGGGGAACAAGGTACTCAAGGGGAGCTGAGGGTGTAATGCTTTTAATGTTTTTAGTGCTGACTTATATAATTGCTTTAGTGAGCAAGTGCCAGGTAACTTAAATGCAATGTGTTACAGGTAACTTAAATGCAAAAACGACAAACAGTAACTTTCTTTCAAGTGAAACAAGGAAATAAGTACAGTAAGCAATGCAGATATCACTAGGGATCCACAGAAGTGCTGAAAAGCCGCATTTTAGGTGGAATTAGCTTTTCAGGGAAATAACAAGCAAGCAAACAACAGCATACAAACAAAGCTAGATTCAGCAGGCCTGGATCTAGTCTATGCTACAGCAAACAAGGTGTACCAATTACAGTAAGAAGCAGTTCAAATATGCAGGCACTATAAGCCTTTAACCAGAAATTCCCAGCTCAGAAGGGCAGAGTCCAGCCTCTCCTCCCACAAGAGTGCAGACCATGAACCCTCTTAATGTAAAATAACTGGCCTGAAGCCCAAGTGCTTAAACCAGAACTAATACACTTTTAGAATAACAAACAGTGAGCCCTCAGTCAGCAGTTCCCAACTTAGAAGGATGTAAGCTACCTGTCCTGCCACCACAGTGCAGGCCACAAACCTTCCTAATGTAAAACAACTGGTCTGAAGCCCCAGTGCTTAATCCAAAAGACTTAGAATGATAGCTACACTTTAATCAAGTTACTACCAAGCAGTAATAAATACAATTGAATACTTTAAAGAATGCCTGGATTAGTGCTCAAGTTATACAAACAAAGCTAGATTCAGCAGGCCTGGATCTAGTCTATGCTACAGCAAAAAAGGTTTACCGATTTCATTAAGAAGCAGTTCAAATATGCAGGCACTATAAGCCTTTAACCAGAAATTCCCAGCTCAGAAGGGCAGAGTCCAGCCTCTCCTCCCACAAGAGTGCAGACCACGAACCCTCTTAATGTAAAATAACTGGCCTGAAGCCCAAGTGCTTAAACCAGAATTAATACACTTTTAGAATAACAGACACTGAGCCCTCAGTCAGCAGTTCCCAACTTAGAAGGATGTAAGCTACCTGTTCTGCCACTACAGTGCAGACCACAAACCTTCCTAATGTAAAACAACTGGTCTGAAGCCCAAGTGCTTAAACTAAAAGGCTTAGAATCAGTTACACCAAGCAGTAATAAATACAATTGAGTACTTTTAAGATGACGCAAAAGCAAAATAAAGTAGGAAGAAACACAAATACAGTAAAAGCAGATAATTTTTTTATTTATTTTTTTTAAGTGGGAAGAGAGAAAGGAGTTGCAGAAACTAAGCTGATTGGCCTTCTCAAAAGTTCTCCCTGTACTGGGTAGAATGAGGTAATGACACTAGACTAGGAGGAGGGTCCCAGATCAAATTTACACTAGGGGCGGGCAACTGCAAAGCCACCAACTGCAGAAATGTATCTCACAGCTGAAAAGCAGCAGTGAGCCTTTAAATTAAAGGTTTAAACAGCTAAAGGAGCCTCTAGAAAAAAAGAGTTTAACTGCAACAAGTTATTAGAAACAAGCAACCCAACAGATGCTTAATAAAAGTAGACAATTTCCAGTTAATACCTCACACACAGTGAAACTACCTAGAAAAATACACAGTACACAAAGTGCTATAAATAACAAAGAAATAAAGAACAAAATAAACAAAAAACAGGCTACTTAATGTTATATATTATAGCTCCAAGTTTCCTCAGTGTTCTTCCTTCAATCAGTTCAGTGTGATGCAGTAAGTGATATCTGGGGGATTGTGAGGTAGTAGTTGATATCTGGGGGATTATGAGGCAGTAGTTGATATTTGGGGATTGATATTTTGGGGATTGTGAAGTAGTAGTTGATATCTGGGGGATTGTGAGATACTAGATATTTGGGGGATTATGAGGCAGTAGTTGATATTTGGGGAATTGTAAGGTAGTTATTGATATTCAGGAGATTGTAAGGTAGTATTTGATATATGGCGGACTGTGGGGCAGTAATTGATGTTTAGGAGACTGTGAGGTAGTAGTTGATATCTGAGGGATTGGGAGATAGTAGTCGATATTTGAGAGATTGTAGTTGACATTTGGGAGGTTGTGAGTTAGTTGACACAATGAATTGTGACACAGTAAGTGACATCTGGGGGATTGTTAGGTAGTAGTTGATATTTGGAGGATTGTAAAGTAGCAGTTGATATTTGGGAGCTTATGAGGCAATAGTTGATATTTGGTGGATTGTGGGGGCAGTAGTTGATATTTAGGAGACTGTGAGGTAGTAGTTGATATCTGACGGATTGTGAGGTAGTAGTTGATATTTGGGGGATTGTGAGGTAGCAGTTTATATTCTGGGAGTTGTGAGGTTGCAGTGTATATCTGGGGGATTGTGAGGCTGTAGTTGATAACTGGGGGATTGTGAGGCAGTAGCTGATATTTGGGGGATTATGAGGCAGTTGTTGATATTTGGGGAATTGTGAGGTAGCAGTTAATATCTGGGGATTATAAGGCAGTTGTTGATATTTGGGGAATTATGAGGTTGTAGTGGATATTTGTGGGATTGTGAGGCAGGAGTTGATATTCAGGAGATTGTAAGGTAGCAGTTGATATTTGGGGGACTGTGATACATTAGTTGATATTTAGGAGACTGTGAGGTAGTAGTTGATATCTGAGGGATTGTGAGGCAGTAGTTGATATGGGGGGTTGTGAGGTTGTATTTGATATTTGGGGGATTGTGAGGTTGTAGTTGATATTTCAGAGGCTGTGAGGTAGATTACTGATAAACAGAAAGTGTAGCAGTAATCCCAGCATCAACTCCAGTTGGACTTCTTTTGTTGCATTCTGTGTCTCTGAGATAGCATTGTTAAGGTATACTACACAGGGTCCTGTTACTAAGGTAGTTTTCAAAACACTGGATCATTTTTTTTTGGCAAAGTCAATTTTGTGCAGCTGTTGAAGTTGTAGATGTCAGTCCACAGCCTCAAAGGCATATTTAACATCAAGAAAAATGACAGCTATGAATTAGCCATTCTTCATTTTGCTATAGACATTGTTAGTTAAAGTATACAGAGATGCTGTTGTGCTACAGCTGGAATAGGATTTGTGTTGTTTATCCATGAATATGTCATACCTTTGAATATATTTCAGTATTTACATGTGTACTAGCTTTTCTTATAGGACAGGGGTTGACAATTGTCTTGTCATCAGAGTCAGCACAAAGAAGGGAAGCAAAAACTAACACATGGTTTTCAACATAACCAATATAAGAAACACTAGAAAAGGTTATTATGTACATTTTTTGAATAGTATGACAAATGTTGAATTGAATAAAACATTTAAATATCTTGACAGAATATACAGAGCAGAAGTCTGCACCCTCCTTTAAAAGCAAATTGTCATTTATGAAGATATAAGGAAGAAGACTGAAAGGAAGTATTATGAAATGCATTTTCACAGAAAGAACTGGTAATGACTACAGATGCATTTTGAAAAAGTTGTAGCATCAAAAACAGTGACAGAATTAAATGAAAATGAGTTGGACAGAACAGATATAAAGCAATTTGCATGCTAAGTGGAAAAAAACAACTTTAAGCTTGTGGTTAAATATGATGTGGTGGGCCAAGGAGTCATTGCCTACCATCTAAATCCATGTCTCAACATTTTCTTCTTTTCAAATCACCTGATTAGATGTTCTTTGGCTGGCAGTACATTTGCGGGTTCCTTTTTATACACATGGAATTTGCATTCCTTCACAGACCAAGCAAATACTACAATATATGTCTTGCATTGAATGCAAGATCCATGGAACATATCTTCTGGCTATAATCACCACAACTTTCTTTTTTTAACAGTACAAAATTTTCTAATGTATTTCTGCCATACAAAATATTATGAATCAGAAAGTGTTTCTTTTACATATGTGATCCCTAGCAATGCATGTAAGCAGCTCTTCTCCCTTCTTCTATAACTGCTAAAGTATATCTTAAAAAGTGGAACTTTATCACCCCACTTCCTATGACCAGCTTAAAGAACATACTGAAAAGCTAAAACTCATTAGAATACATAATTCTCTGCTGGTCACAAAGCCTTAAAAAATCCTTTGCTCAAGTAGTTTGCACTTACTAGAAAAACAAATTTCTTGTTTTGAAGCGGTAACACCTTTCTTCACCTCAGGCAATCCATCTTTGTTGTTTTCAGTGTAAGACATTTAGTCAAAGATCAGAGCTGCACTCTGTTTACTATCATGGATGTCTGATTAGTAATTACTGTGACATAAGCAATGCCTACGGAGTTTTCAAATTAAATGCATTCTTCCTTGAAGACTTGTAGAACAGGCTGACCTTCAAGCTTAATCTTATGTCAAAAATGTATGAAACTTGTAGACAGGATTTCATCATTTAAGCTTTTCATCTTTACTCCTGCTATTAACTCTTTCCTCACTTTCTACTCAGTGTATCATATCATATGTAAAGCAGAATCCATAACAATATTAATTTTTCAGATGAATAACAGCAGCAGAAAATAGCTGCATAATTTTTCAATGAACTGCTGAATTAGAAATTAGGAAACAAAACAAAATGTGTTTGTGTTTTTTTTTCTCTGTAATCCAAGATCTTGAAAACAAATGTAAATATTTTAGCTGGTAAGCAACAAGCATCATGGCATGTGATACTATTATATAATAATTCCAGTTGAAACTGAAATCAGTAGAAAAGTAGAACAGGTTACAAAACTGTAGTAAAACAAAACATGCAAGAGATTACCACCTGCCGGTGCTCATTATACTCTATATATACGGTCTGCTAATCTCTACAACAATAATGTGTAGAGGTGCAAGCAGGAAAAATAAGGGCTGCCTTGAATAGTTCATATAATTACAAACCATATTAAGAATAGCTGGTAAGTGACATTCCACACACCGAGAAGTACTTACTTATATAACCAAAAATGGATTACAAAACTGTGCAAAAGATGTGTGCAAGTGTAGCAGTATTACCAGCTTGGAGTAAAATTGCACAACAATGCAGAAAGTAGAACTTTTTAGACTGATCTTGATTTGTAATTAGTTATAGTTCCGCAGACTGGCAAGCATGGAAAGCTACAACTGAACAAAGTCAGCAAACGGCCACAAGGGCTGTGTGGCAGATGAATTACAAGTAATGAATGCTGCAATACAATGGTGACTGCTGATCATGCTACTGATATGAAGAAAAAAAACAATTAATACTTGTGGAAGAATCTAAGAAACATAAAAAATTGTGCATGATTACTCAGACTTGACTGGAATATCCTATTTATGTATTTGCTTCTTTGTTTACTTGTTTATATATATTTGTTTTACTCTGTTGATCAGGGTTCCACTTGGCTAGTTGCCTCTTTTTAGGAGGGAACAGAGATTGAACAAAATATCCATCTTGTCAACTTGTTTGTTGAAGTCTACCAGGAGCCATATTGTGATCCAAAGCCATTCACTGACCTGACATACATTGCTGTAGCTACCATCTGAGACCCTGTAGCACTTAAACATGTATATATTCTCTAATGCATCATCTCTGCCAGCTTCTCTTTATGATTCTGCCTTTCAACCTATTTCTTAAACATATCAGAAAACAACATGAAGATTAAAAGGAATGTTAAAATAAAAAAAATTCCCCTTAAAAAATGAGACCATAAATCCCCCCTGCTGTAACTTACAGACTCCAGAAACCTAATGATAAACAAACAAATGATAACCATGATCTCAGGTGCCTGAAATCTCTATACAATAAAACTCCATCATATAAAGGTATGATGGTCTAGTGCTACTGCATGAAAGGAAACTAGAATCCCTTAATCAGCTATGCACTGCAGATAAATGCCTATAAAAATACAGAGGTAAAATGGGTAACTCTAGTTTCTAAGGATCAAGTGCTAATGGGCTAAACTCCAAAATAATTTATTCTAGGGCAAAGAGATGCCCTGAGCTTAAAACAGTTAAAAAAACACACAAGCAAGTTCAAGAGAAGCACACAATTATTCAAGATTGTCCCTACTGCTACACCTGATTGAGAAAGAATCAAGAAAAGCTCTTCTCTAAACCTTTGGCCAAGTAAAAATCAGCAAAGCAGGCCAGTTTAGTTAGTGTGCACCCTTGCAGACACTCCTTGCTACCAGTCGTATGAACATACATAGTGGTAAATTGCATTTCTACAATAGGCAAGCCTCTTCAAGAAGATGTATGTTTTGCTCTACATTTTTATATGAAGTTATATTTATCATTATACAACGAGTCCCTATTAATATTCAAAAATGTGCACGCTGATTGTCAGCATGCACGTGGTAAATCTGAGTTATAGTAATGGAAAAAGGTCCGGTCGCCCGGACTTTTTCCATTACTATAACTCTTTTCTTTACAGCAACGGAGAACACAAGATCTCCATTGCTTCACACTGTCTCGCTATGTTAAACGAGTTTAACATAACGAGACAGCTTTAAAAAAGCAACAGAGATTCTCCGTTGCTTTTTTAAAGCTGTCTCGCTATGTTAAACTCCTTTAACATAGCAAGACAGTTTTTAAAAAGCAACGGAGATCTTGCTTTCTCTGTTGCTTTTTTCAAAACTGTCTCACTATGTTAAATGGGTTTAACATAGCCAGACAGCTTTAAAAAAAGCAACGGAGATCTTGCTTTCTCCGTTGCTTTTACCTATAGCTCTGATGTACTACATAGGCATATGCATGTGCAGTACATCAGAACTGCCGCAGAATACCAGACAGCTGTGGAAGGGCAGCAAGGAGGCATTATACAATGCCATTATTTAAGAAAAGTAATTATTTTTTTCTTAAATAATATCATTGTATAATAGCAATAACCCACGCCTGGGTGTGGGTAATGCTGGATTTACCCACGGTTGGCTTTGTTTGGCCACTCGGGCTTCACCCTCATGACCAAACCACACCAACCGTGGGTAAATCCAGCATTACCCACTCCCAGGCGTGGGTTATTTCTATAGTATACAATGGACACACTTACAAGTAAGTATTACCATCAGTCTAAAATAGTTTTGAAGATGTCTGTGTGTCACCTAACCATTTTCCTACTTTTTGTGTGGATTTTACTACTTTTACTGCTTTTTGTGCATTCCACCACTGCCTGGTTTTGTAAGCAACAGACAGCTCTTTCTCTCCCTTCCCAAGCAGATATGTGTCCAGTCTCAAGTATCTCATCTATCTCTCTGTGTAAATAGGAGGCACGTTTACTGAACACTGTATCTCCTAATTACTCACGCCTATTGCTACAATATACATTATGTAAGTCCCTGGGACTATCATGTCCCCTAGGCATGCACATAACCAAACTGCACTTTTGAACCCTGCATGAAACAATCTTATCATTTTTTCAGATGTTCTGTTACATTACCCTCTTGCATCACTGTTTATTTTACTTTATGCAGTACATCCATACCTATACAATGTGGTACAACTGCATTGTCTACAAAAGTTTAAAACTTCCTGGCTTCTTTTATTTAATGTGTATTGTAGGGGGTTGTGAAGAGTTGTTTTAACTATGCACTAGTATACAATGGTACAACTTGACAGTTTGGAACAACCACTGCACTTCTGAACCTGAGACTCACTCTTCCTGTAATATACTAATTCAGGTGATCGATATAAGGAGTGGTCAGACAATCAACACCATATAAGATGAGTATGCCTGCATTGCTGTCCCAAATGTCTTACAATCCAGCACAGTATTTTGAACTATAAGTGTATGGAGTACATTATATAACTTGTGGATTTGTCTTCCACCCTGACAGGACACAAGGACACAAGTGTCTCTTTAAAGGTGCAGCCCTTGAGCATTGTTTAGCTAAGTGACTAACTACAGTGCTAAGTAGGAAAATAGAAGCTATTGGGAACAATCTCTGAGCTACAGAAGGAAGCTTGTTTGCAGCTCACCATATTGATGCAAATGCCACCACCACTCACCTACCCACCTGAACACCTGTCATCATTCTACTTTACCAAGATCATACCTACACATTTCATCAGTCCTAGAAGAAATCCCTCTTCAGTCTCCCAGTGGCTCTGATAATCTATGCCCATGGCTTCTATATTACTGTAAGTTATTCATCATCACATTCATTTCTACTCCATATCTGCAATCTCTGTCTCACCTCTATACCATGACAGCAATGTGGAAGTCAGGATGTCACACCAATACCTAAAGAATCTAAACTAGCTTTAGCTGTCCAGTTTTGACCAATTTACATTACTAGCCCTAGTTATAAATAATCTTACTAACTGCCTGCAAAAATATCATCTAACTGATAGCAGCAATACTGATTCTGGTCAGGGAGGAGCATCAGAACTACCACTTTGGATGCTGACAAGTGACATCCTAACCAATAAGGGTAGATGAAACCTAACTGGGCCCTGTCCATCAATGTCAGATGAGATGTTGACAGAACAAATAACAATCTATCCCACCTGATTAACACAGGAAGCAGCCCACAGAGTCACAGTGTGTTTCATAGAATTTCTCTTAAACAAAACATGACAAGTCAAAATTGGTGCTTTTCTTTCTCTCAGTGACTTACGTGTTTCACATGGATTAATACTTACTTCTCTGCTTAATTTCATTTTTTTAACAAACTTCCATTACACTTACCACTCCTTACAAATACTACACTATACAGATGACATGGTTCTTTATAGAGCTAGATAAATCAACCAACTCATTTAGGATCAATCAATCTAGTTGAACCTATAAGCTGTCAGCAATTAGATTACCTCCAATAAATTCCTTCTAAACCCTAACAAAGCTAAAATGATGCTTCTCTGTACATGCTCCTAAAGTATGGTAAACACTCCTCTCAAACCTTGCAGAACCCTCCGGCTATTGACAATGCAGCAACATGGGGCATAACAAAGGATGCTCTTAGCAACATTGCTTCACTCCTCAGAATAATAAATCCCCTCACAAATCCACTCCCTACCTCAGATAGTTTACTTTTAAACAAACTTAACTCCTTTCTTTCAAATGCACTGACTTTCTAACCTCCTTTGAGACCTATTATTAATTGTACATTAAGCAAACAGCTTTACTACTTAAGAGTCATAGGATCCATTTGCAACTTGCTAAACTAGAATGATACTTGTCTCAAGTCATGACACTGCAACTATGTTATACATTATAGCTTCTACTGTGTTTTGCGTTCTATTGACTTTTAAGCAACCCAGCATGAGCCTGCAATTTGTTACGCTTGATCACTGCTCTATCTTCCTGTAAACAAACAAACAAACAAAAAAGCAAATAAATATAAACAGATACATTGTTTAATTAATGAATTACTTAATTAACACTAATCTCTCACTGTTGATTCTATTTTCTGGCTTTGAGTGATTCTGTTAGAAATAGATAAATGATTCATACTATAATGGTGTGACTCTCTGGCTGTAGCGGAAGAGGAAAAGTATGTAATAAGCAATGAAAAAAGTTGCCAGGCTAAGAAAAAATAAGGCATAAATGCACGTGTTAATAATTAGTAGGCTAAAGACTTCAACCAGTTTTATCCATATTAGAGTTCATCAAAAATGCCCATTTCTAATACAGTCAGACTTTCTTAAATATGTTCACTGTTCCACATCACATAATATCAAAAATAACTTCTTCACTTCTTTAGCATCATATTAGCTCTCAGTCTTTCCAGTTGCTATTGTTTTTCATAATGCAAATTCTGATAAGTGATTGTCCCTAAACTGATTTACTATATCTGTCTCCTAATTACTCAAGAGAGAAAAATTTTAGCTGATATGTTTAAGAACATC
The DNA here is from genome assembly GCF_019279795.1 of Protopterus annectens. NCBI lineage: Eukaryota > Metazoa > Chordata > Ceratodontiformes > Protopteridae > Protopterus > Protopterus annectens. The sequence goes on along the minus strand of NC_056725.1, from coordinate 473,865,267 downwards.
CTTAGAAACAACTTTAAATGATTGCTGATCTGAATAAAAATCAACATGGACAGTAGCATCATAATTTTTACATGGAACACGTCCCTTTGTGCATCCAGATGGGTGGGGATGCCTGCATACCCCAAACTCTACATATACTAAGTCAAGGGTAACACAGACACAAAGAAAAGGGCAAAGGTATAAAGCAAACATAAAGCTTACCTCTTCACTCATTTCCCATTCCTGTGACCTAAAACCACTATGCTGCCCAACAGCCAATCCAATATTCACCTTATAATGTTCATGACCAAGTTAAGCAAACCACATAGGAGGAACTGCAGGTGTTGTTAAATCTGTTCATATTTCAGGAATCCCACAGTCCCTGGGCTTCATCAATATGACAGAACCAGGTTCTGAGGACCTCATAAGAAACTATATTGTCTCTCAGAAGCAAGCGCATACCTCATGCCTATGACACATGGGGATTTATAACAGCTATTAAGTGTCTGGCCACTATGAATGTGACTAAGGATTAATAGCAAGTGCCCTTGATGCCCATAGAAATGGAGAGGCTAACATGTTCTGGTCCATTTGTGTTGTATGAATTCAGCAAAATGCTCTTTGGGATGAAAAATGCCCAAGCAACTTTCTAGAGGTTAGTAGATTGCAGGACCATGCAATCAAGTATGTTCTTGACTTCACAGATGATGCTGTGCTCTTCTGACAAGAATAAGTGTAACTTGTCACAAAACTATTAAGCAGATTAAAAAAGACCATGTTGACTATCAAAGCAAACAAATGTCAGGTACGAATGGCAGAAGTGAAATATTTCAGCCATTGTATGTGTGGTGGAAAAAATCAGTTAGAGCATGCCGAACTGGAGGCATTCTTCATGACGGTGGGATATTCTAGAATATTTTTCTCTCATTACAGTACCATAGCCACTCCCCTCATGGACCTTAACTGAATGAGTAGACAAGATAAAACAATATGGAGCCAGTCCGTGGCCCAGCATTCCAAAACTCAAGTTAGCCTTGAGTTTGTTGTGTTTGCATTTTTACCTTAAATGAAGACAAGACACTTCCATGGCATCAATTGTTGTGTTTGCATTTTTACCTTAAATGAAGACAAGACACTTCTTCTATCATAGGATTTTGTAAACAAATATGTCCTGCCAGCACACGCTGGAATTTAGCTGGATTAGTAAGAATGGACGGTAATGATTTAGTAATGGCTTGAAAATCAACCACCAACCACTCCCTAGGTAATACAATGGTCGGTGGTTCATGTGCACTTTTAGCATGACCTGTGTTAGGTACCTCCCTCAAAGGTAACAATCTGTCGTCTGACGAATCCGACCCTGAATCTGGATTAAATTTATTTGGTCCAAAATACCCATCCTCACTATCCATTATAGTGGGGAACTGACCAAAAAGCCTTTGTCGGTGTAAATGTAATTTTCCTTTACCTTTATAGTAGGGTTTAGCTTTAAAATACATTACAGCTTTTGCTTCTTTATGAGTCTTACTATGAGTTTTTGGTCCCTTTTTTCTATCACTTGTGTCTGGATCTGAATCACTAGAGTGACTATCCACTGCTCATTCTCTTTTTTTTAGGGGTGGGGTCTTTAGTGGTGGAATCTGGCTGCTGTGCTTCTGCTCCTTGTTGAGCGAGGAGGGGGGGGCTGATACTGTGGGGGTGCAACTGGTGGTGCAGTTGGTGGTGGGGAAAGCCAAGCATTATCGTCTTCCGACAATTCAGTTATCTGTAATTTAGCAAATTCCTTCACAGGATAAAGCCCCTTAAAGGGTGGATCCTTCAAACATTTACCGTTTACTATATCTAAATTACTAGCAGTTTGTTGTAATTCTTTCAGTTGCTCTTTTAATTTCTGCTGATTATCCTTTAAACTACTAATAACCGAATCCTTTTCTCTTTCTTTCGCCTCTGTCATCCAATCATTAAATGCTGCCCAGCACAACCCTGGTATTCTTCTCCCTTTTCTTCTTAATTTCCCTTGGAGATTAAGCAAAATATTTTTATTAAAACTACCATTCTCTGAAAAGGCGAGTTTACCATCGTCCTCAGTGAGGGCAACCCACTGACTTATAAACATACGACTGTCCCGGGACACATGAAAAAACATATAACCAGCTGGTGTACCACTTTCTGGCTCTTTTATAGTTCCCACACTCGTTCTCATTTGCACACAATAAGGTATTCTGTATTTTACAAAGGTAGCTATGACGTTTTGTAAACGTTGCTTTCCCCACTCTCGTATCTCCTTTTACTCTTATGTTGCCAGTGTTTTGTTTTATCCCACAATCATACTGCTCAATCAATAGCAAAGAGAAAAGAAAAAAAATACATGCCACTTACCTCAAACAACTGAATGAGAGAAATTATTACATTTCTATAAAATTATCAATACGAAATTTGTGAAGCAGATAAGTACAGCAAATGAAAGAAATACTGCCAGAACAGAAAATTCTGTCATGGGCCCTTTTACTAGCAGTACTTCGTTCAATCCCCACCTACCGCAGCTGTTGTCAATTCAGATCCGAGTCACGGCACCAAGTATTTTTAATGAATTATTTAAGATTTATGCTTAGGTATGGAGCACTGTATTCATTTAAAAAAAAAAAATTTTTTATTCTACTACTTATACGTATAAAAAAATGTGTTGTGTATTTTAGACATTATTACAGCTCACTCAGTTGTGTTCAACAGTTATTTAATTTTAAATTGGGTTTTATTTTTTTTAATTTATTTTGCCATTTGCATTTCATCCTTGTTCTGTTTGTTCTGATGGGAATATGGAATAATCTGGAAACTGGCACTGTGCTGGTGTTGTTGATCTATGATAAATCACACTTTTCAAGCTGTAAGTTGGTAGGTGGAGGTTTATCTTTGGACTTTATTTTCTGTTCTTCTCAGTTTGGTTGACCCTTGGATATTAGTCACGGCACCAATTGTTGTGTTTGCATTTTTACCTTAAATGAAGACAAGACACTTCTTCCTCTCTTTCAGTGGTATTTATTATACACGTGTGGGAGCCTACTGGAAAGTACCAGGGAGACTCCCTGAACAAAGGAATGCATAAGCTTATATGCTGGTGATATTGCTGACAGTACAAAATTATAAACTAGACCAATTAAAATAGTACAAAAGACAATTAACCAATTAGTGGTTTATCCATAGGCTTGAAGCAGTTCACATTACTACATCTCTAGGCAGAGAAAGAAAATCAGGTATACTTCCATATAAGGCACATATCCTGCTATCAGACATGCTCTTGTTTTTTCAGTACTTTTCCACTATTCACAGTTTACTTAATAGTTCATAGTACAGAGTTCAATCAATACATACAGGTTCTTCACATACTCAATCTCATTTGAACACATGCTTTGACCATTCATATTCTACAAGTTGAACCTTGAACTAGCTTGTTTTGAGTATAGTCAAGTATAAGGCATGCTTCAGACCATGGAGTGGGAGCTGTATTCAGACAGATATCTTCCAAGGGACAAAAATATCCAGTGACAGTTTTCAATCATAGACACCAACCAAGGGACCAATTGTATGCAACTGTGGTGATGAAATAATTAGAATATCATATATTCGGCATTTATAACATGCAAATATGTATACGATATACTACTTTGAATATTATAAAGTGCAGTATATCTTAATATAATTATTACTGGACATTTATAACATGAAGAGCAGATCTGTCACCAAATTATGTGCATACTACAGCAGTTATGAGGTAAATGTGTAGCACTTAATTACTGTGGTGGTGGTGCTGTGGTAGCGTTTTTGCCTCACAGTAAGACGTTGTCCTGTTCGATTCTCAGCTAGAGCGTCTTCTGTGTGGAGACATGCGTGAAAGGGCGTACCTTCATTGAAGTTTGTGCATCAGGGCTGGCAACTCGGCACGTAAAAATCTACTGCCAATCATTAGCGGACCGGAGTTCCGCTGTGGCGACCCCTAACCAGGAAAAGCCAAAAGACACAACAACAACATTGGTCAGTTAGGAAACAAGCAAACATTTGCTTTGAGTATGAAAAGTGTCTGTGTTACAGCTAAAGAATGCACTGGAAGAAATACATCTTGCTAGTATGACCATGGAAAGAAGTAACAACTGCCTTGAGTAAAGTTAAAACTCATGTAGCAAAGCAACTTAATCTATACCCAGATGAGCTTAAAAATTTAAAATGTACTCAAGAATTTTGAACTGGAAATGAAATATCTGAAGGGTGAAGCAGCTGACAGAATGGAACCTCTTGATGTATAAAGGAAGTAAGAGCAAACAGCAGAGCTGGAAAGGAAGTGTCAGTGTGAGCAGGTTATGGTGCATGAAATAGAAAAGCAATTCCAATATGAGAAAGAGCTACTAACAGTACACAAAGGGCATGTAACTTATGGGTGTGAAAATCAGCACTGCATGCCAAAGACTATACCAAATTGTTTCTCGACTATATAGAAGGGAATGACTTTTACTGAGGTATTTTTAAATGTGTGAGAAATCAATGGCAAACTAACCAAGGGCAATAGATGAATTAATAATCAAGTCAGCTGATAAGGGTGAGGCTATACTTGTGATGGATAGGATTAAATATATTGATGCTATGTTGGAGCACATCCCCTTGCACAAAATAACTATTGCTGTACAAAGGCATTATTTAAAATGTTGACTAAAAATAAGCAAAGACAATCTACAGCTTGCAGTATCCTAGAAGTATATTCCATCTTAATTTGTTACACATCCTTCAGTGGGCTAATTCAGTAAAATATTTTGTGTCATCACATTATGTTTGTGTCACATGTATATTCTTTAGTCAATGATCTGCCTTTCTAATTTAATGTGCAATATGTTTGGTTATAAGCAAGCAGCTGAAATCATTTAATTTTATAGAACTGACACTTGATAGTGCTGTCTTTAATTAATCAGTACCAAATTAACCATTCAAAAATTAAAAAAAATAAAAGAAAGGAGAAGGGAGAAATCAATCCACTCACAGAACATTAGTGAAGAACTTTAGTGCCCATTATATAAAAGAAATAGCCGATAGGAATGGCAAGAGATGTAAGGAAAAGTTGTGCCTTCACCTTGCCAGAAACAGTAGCGGAAGTGTATAATATCTGGAGGCTCTGTTTCAGTGCATATGATTATGCATCTTAAGTATTCTAGCTCAGTTTTTTTACCAAATGTGTGCACAGTTAAATCAAATAATTCAATATTAAAACTAGTGCATGGGCAGCCTATGCTCCACATAAAATAAAACAGCCCAAGTGAAAGCCTTATAAGATTCATAATACCTTTTCAGAAGTTACTGAATTCCCTTCTGTCACTTCTACAACAGCATGCCAGCTTCTCATCTGCTACAATTTTACCTCCGTTTTCTTCATCTTACCTTGAGTTTGGCACATCAGAACTGATGGCATAAACTCAAGTATTATCTGGATGGATGACCATTTTAGAGTCAACAGCAAAACTCAAAAGTGTTATCCTCAAAGATGCCCAGTGCTTTACATGGTCTTTTGATCCAATCAGGCTGTTAGTTAGCTAGTTCATACCTCCACAAAAGTACACAAAATAGAAATACTAGACTACATCTCCTCTGCTTTGGTTAAAATATAAGTGCAACTTTAGATTCATAATATTGCATAATTTAGCTAAAAAGACAATAACATTGACTCTGCTAGGAAAACTTTAGATTGCGAGCATCCCACTTCAGTGCTGTATGCACCACACAGAAAAAAACAAGATTGGGTGCTTTCATCTCTCTAAAGATAATAAACCATGAAACCAACCATTAATTCTTTTATACTATGCTTCCAGCAATTCCATTGTATAATGAAAAACTTTGAATCATCATTTAAAATTTTTAAAGATACAATGTATTAAAATACATACACATATTGCAATCTGTTCATTACTCAGTGAATAAGACGTTTACTTAAAAATGCAGAAAGTATAATAAGTTATACTTTTTCAGCCTTCATCTTCAAAACTGGTGCAATAGAAACATTTGTTAATCCCTGGGGGAAGAGTAGCACATAATCCAAGTTGCCACATTAGCTCTCTGTTGCACAGCCATCCCTTCCAGTCTCCACCCATCCATCCTCAACCTCTTTTCCCATTTTACACATGGGGTCAGGGTGTCACTTCAGCAGTGACGATCATCTCAAGCCAAGGTTTGCACTGCCAGGTGGCTAGCCTTGTCATGGTAGTTCATTTATGGCACTCACTCATGCACACACTCTCACAGTCAGTTAAGAGTGTCCAATCAACCTACTGCATGTCTTTGGAATATGGGAGGAAAAAGGAGCACCCAGAGGAAACCCACATGACCACAGGGAGGACATGCGGTCTCTGCACAGAAGGAACCTCAGCTGAGAATCGAATGGGAGAACATCTTGTTGGGAGGTAACAACATTAACCGCTGCACTACTGTGGACACCTTCCAGTCTCCACCTCTGCCATTAATATTTATTTTATCCAAGATGCCAAAGGAAAATTTTTTGAAACCATTATAACTAATAAGTATTTGTACAAGGCACTGTTCTCCTTCTTGTTAGTGATATCATATAGATGTTCATAAATGCATGCCTTAAATGCATGCTCTGTTCTTCCAATATAATATGCTGGGCAGTTGTCACACATAGCCAACTCAACCACTCTAGAGGTAGAACAACTTCCTTTGCAAAATGTTACTCTACTTTTAAGGACATTGTCTAACACCGTTTTTTTGTCTTAACAATATATGCACACTTGTTACAGCTTCCACAGGTTAAAGTACCACAAACTAAAAGTGTACTTGCTGGTATTTTATTTTCAAAAAACTGTTTAAAATTCTTCCCATTTTGGGTAATGAATGTGGGTTCAGCCCCCACCTTGCTATACACATCTGTGTTTACTCTAAAAATGTTCCAGTTCCTACTTACTATTTCCCTTATCTCTTTAGAAAAATTAATTGTGTTGTATAATATGTGCTTTTTCATATTTAGCATCCTGTTTTTCATTGAATGATTTATCTAAACTGAGACCCACAGAAGTGATTTCCGTAGAAATTTCCTATTTCCCATCCAATCATCTAGATTTTTCTTGAAGAGTGCTAATGAGGAGCTTTGTTTAATATAGATAGGTAGTTTGTTCCAGAGTATGGGAAGTCTCTGGGACAGGAATCTATCCTTCCAGCATGTTCTGTTTATTGTGGTGACAAAGTTTAGGTCCCTAGACCATGTAGCTTGGAGGGATTGGGATTTCTATAAGTGGAACATGTCCAACAGCTCTGGGTTTGACATAGCTTTGTATGTTAGGCAGAGATCGCCTCTGACTAGATGATATGCAACGCCGTAAAGCTGGAGTTTTTTGAGACGGTCTGCATAGGGCATCTGTTTGAGGCCAGTAATCCTCTCTGTGAGGTATTTCTGCATCCTTTCCAGCTGCTGTAGATGTCTTCTGATGTACATACCAAAAGGGGCATTGTACTCTATAATAGGTCTAATAAGTGATGAGTACAGGGGAACAATGACCTATTTTTTTCCTGGATGAGAAACCTTTTGTGATGAGGTGTGCCATGTAGAAGGATTTCCTGACTACTGTGGCGATGTGATTATCAAAGGAGAAACTACTGTCCAACTGTGTCTTAATGTCTCTTGACATACTTTCGGTGTTAAGTAGACTACTGCCTATGTGGTAGTTCATGGGTACAGAGTTTTTACCAAAGGGGATGACAATGCAGTTTTTGGCATTGAGCTTGAGGCCATGGCTTTGACACCAGGCATCTGTCTCTGTGAGGTCCTTTTGTAGGATGGCCACATCATTAGGAGTTTCGATTATGGCTCCTAGTTTGCAGTCATCTGCAAACTTCGTTAGCCAAAGACCTTCTGTGTTAGCCTGTACTTCAGAGAAGTAGATACCAAACAGGAGAAGACCCAGGACTGAACCCTGTGTAACTCCACTTGTCACTAGTCTGAAGTCAGATTTGGAGTCTGCTACTTTCACAGTGTGGGTTCTGTCAGTGAGCCAGCTGGCAACACATCTTGTGACATAGGGATCTATATTTAGTTTATATTGGAATGGTGTCGAAAACCTTGGTGAGATCTAGATAGGTTGTGTGAACTACCTTACCCTTGTCTACAGCTTTGGTGGCTGCTTCAACGAAGTCTATCAGGTTTAGGAGACATGATCTGCCTTTTACAAAACTGAATTGGGTGGAGTTCAGAGTTTGGAGATTACCAATGTCTTTGTTTATAAGTTCCATAATGATACATTCTGTGGCCTTGCAGACCAGGCTCATCAGACTAATGGGGCAGTAGTTTCCGGGGTCCGTGGTGGCTCCCCCTTTGTGGTGTGGGCTAACTGTCATTGTGTGCCATTCAGTGGGCACAAAGCCTGAGGTGAGGTTATGACTGAACATGGTACTTAGGTGGGGTGCCAGTTTGTTCTGTAGTTTATGTAAAACGCAGCCTGGGATGCTGTCAGGTCCCATGGATGCTGTGTTCTTGGCTTTGGAGAGTGTGGTTTTTACCTGTGCAGCCGTGATTACAGCAACTTTGTATTCTTCCAGTATAGAGATGGGCCCTTTAAGGGGTGAGGGGGGTAAAGTTAGCACTGAACCTATCTGCCAGGATGTTGGCAATATCAGTTGGTTCTGTATATTTAGTGCCATTGTGCTGTAACTCAGAGCAGATCTGAGTGTTGCCATTGAGATTCTTGACATAGCTGTAGATTGTTTTGTGGTTGTCTTTAGAATCAGTGGCGATTTTGTTTTCATAACTGGCTTTGGAGTATTTTATGAAGGATCTCAGCTTCTTACTGAGGCTGACCAGGGGGTTCCTCCAATCATGGGATTTTACTCTATTTTGCAACAGTTTCTTTCTTCTTTTGTAGAGTTTGTTTATGGCAGGGGACCACCAGATTCACTTCCTTATTTTGGAGGATAGCATCTTGGTTCTGTTAGGGATAGCACAATCCATGCACTCGTGTAAGTGCTTATAAAGTGCATTTGTGTAGCAGTCAACAGTCTTACCTCTATTGTCCATCTGCATGGGTGTTGTGAAATTTGCAACTTCTGTCTTAAGAAGCATGAAGTTGGCTTTGGAGAAAATTTTTATGGTAGTTTCCCTAATGAGGGGTGGATGCGGGGTGTGGATGTCTAGGGTGCTTAGCTTGTGGTCGGATATGACCAACGAACTTACCTCCCTAAACCTTTCCCAAAGAGTCATTCTATGGTTCCACAGCTACTTGTCTGAACGACAACAAGTAGTCAAGTGGAAAAAAGAAATCTCAGCTCTACTACCAGCATCAGTTGGTGTTCCATAAGGTTCAATTCTTGGACCATTATTCTTTGCCATTTTTACTAACAACCTCAGTTCAGCAGCCAATCAGAATCCATTGTACAATATGCTGATGATTCAGCTCTCATCTGTGCAGCCACCTATATTCCCAAACTCTCACAAATAACTCAAAAAGCATTTGTAGACATATAACAATATCCATCTCTCAATCAACTCATATTTAACCCAAATGAGACCAAATTAATGCTATTCCCTAACAACAGAGTAGCTTAGCTTCCCATCCCCTTCATTATCTACTCCTCCAACACCAAAATTGAACCTATGGAACACATCAAGCTGCTAGGCATCACTATCAACAACACCCTTAAATATGGCAAGCACATAGCCAAGACAATCAAAAAAATATACATCAACCTACAGACTCTGTACAGAACCCGGCCATTCCTCACCAATACTTCCAGACAGGCCATTGCTAGAACACATCTTCTCTCCACTCTCTTATACACCTCCCCAATTTTTACAAGTCTAACAAAAACTGGCCTTAATAAGCTAGAGACCTGCTACAATAAAATAGCCAAGTTCACCTCTAACCACATAAAAAGATCCCACCATTGCCTAGCTCTCTGCTAACTAAACTGAATTGAACTTTCAAATTTGTTAACCTTCAATCAGCTGACAATCACTCATACTATCATACACCAACCAGAAAACTGCCCTGCCCTAAAAAACTTAGGACAACCCTACTCTAACACTAGGCCCCTCCATTCATGCAACAAATTATTACTTGAGGTCCCTAACACAGTTTATCAGTCCTTCCTATTTACTGCTGTACAACATTAGGCTTTACATTTCTGACATAAGAGCACTCATGCTTTCTTCTGACTTGGATAATCATGTTGCAGATCCATTTTCTTCTATGCTATACCTCGGACGTCTCTGTCATTCATTTTTAGCATAGGGAAACATTATCTTCCTTCTGATGCTCATTTGAATCATGGATGTTTAACTTTTCCTCTGCTATTTTATTAGGCTTGAAGACAGCATTCTAAACGCCTTTTCCTAGACACTAGAAAATGTAGCCAAAACTCCAAGTCTCGTTATTGACTGATGGTAATTTAGTCAAGCTTTCCTTGTCTCTTTATAGGAGACCATGAAATCAGATTTTTCTTTTATCTATGGCCGTACTTTTTGCTCCTGTAATTTTATAAGGATAGTCTTGTCATGTGTCTCTGAAATTTGTAGTTATACACGGTATGCACAGAATTTTAATGTTTCAGTTGGAATTTTAGGAAAAAAACACTCATTGGGAGTGGCCTGAAAGGTAAGGCATAAACTTACCAAGAGCAAAGCCATAGATATCATAGTGTGCATTTAACTGAGCATCCAAAATACCTTATTTCACAGTGTCAAAAGCAGCAAAGAGACCACCTGACTTTCTGCTTACTGACACAGAGCTCTATGACCCAGATGACCTCAGTTTAAGTAATAGCTGAAATATTAAAGGAACCAGATAAGGAAAGATAGGCATAATAGAGTTACACCACATCATTCATCTGGCTGAGAAGGAGGTAGCCTGACTTACTGCAATTCTGACTTCACCAAGAGTGTTGAGGTATAACATGCAGCACTATGTGTCAGCACATTAGCAGGGGGATCTGATCATTTGTCTGTGCTTTACGTATGTTGTGTGTGTGTGTACACACACACACACACACACACACACACACACATATATATATATATATATATATATATATATACATGTGTGTGTGTGTGTGTGTGTGTGTGTGTGTGTGTGTGTGTGTGTGTGTGTGTGTGTGTGTGTGTGTGTGTGTGTGTGTGTGTAGATAGATAAATAGATACAGATATCCTTACAAATTGGTGATTGCAGAAGTCACAGCTACTGGGGTCAACTCTTTCACTCCAGTGGGGCTCAGGAAGTTTGCACTGAAACTTTCAATGGGTGAAGCCTAAGCCTTTTGACAGAATCAAATTATGTCCTCACCTTTCAAACAAATGTTTTCATCTCTGGAACCATAAGGGTTATGGAAGATGTATAAATGGCAAACTCTTCAGCACATGCTATTTTATATAGTAGTAGGTAGTATTTTTTACGTTCTGGGTCTTAAACCAATTTTTATAAGTCACAGTAAACACAGTGGCTGGGATTCAGTAAACTCCAAGTAGGAATAGTGGTATTCCGACATGGAGTGAATGATGTCCACATCCACATCCCCCTCTCAGCAGCGCGCCTTACATATTAATGAAGATGCTCTACCGAGACAGATCTGTGGGCACATATACTGAATCAGTGCAGGGGGAGTGTTGAGTTGTGCTCGCAGATCTGTAACACATCTCCTGCACTGTCAAAGTGCCGTATGGCACTTTGAAAAATCCTTTCACTGTCCACGGACACTGAAAGAGGGTTTAGTATGGAATGCAATGCAGGGGGTGTGTGACAGGAACTGTAGCATACCCACTACGTTGTCAAAGTGTGTATGGTAATTTAGAATCTTAATAGTGTCCGCAGACACTGAAAAGGAGATCTGTGAATGGAATGCAATGCAGCAGGTGTGTGACAGGAACTGTAACACACACCCTGCATTGTGAAAGTGCCATACAGCAATTTATTGTTAAATAGTGTCCTCGGACACACACCTATCAATCCCTTAGAGCAATATATTTGGCTAAATCCTTGACATAAAAGGGGGCCAAAGGGACAACACTAGGGGAACATTTTAAATATTGCCCTTACAAACTTAGAAAGTTGATAGACTAACAGCGTTTGCATTAGATTGTCATGAAGAGTATGTGGCCTGCAACTGACATGCTGATATGTAAATAGTGAGAAATATCTATTTAAAATACTTGCATTTATTTTTTTTTTCATTTTATATGTGAAGCTTAAGTGTAGCTGAGCAGGTCTGAGCACCACGGCGATTTGCAAAAGCTATATAGAAATGTATAGCGAAACTCCTGCATGCCAACTTAGCGTAGTGGTTAGAGTTTTGGCTTTACATGCAGTAGTTTATGGTTTGAATACCAAGACATGCCATTTAGCTTTTACATGGGAAAGCAATGTGAAATGATTTTTTTATTTATTTAATGATGTAGTAATTGATATTTGTTAACCAGGATAATGTAGTTTGTCCAAAATTGCAGTCTCACTGGATGTATGATGTGAACCCCCCAATGTAAACACAATTGTCCCATACAGTAAAGTCACACCCCAAAGTAATATAATCAATTCACATCAGGGAGGTCATGTAGAGTAAACTATATACACAGAATAATATGTCAGTAATGAGTTATTAATGTCCAATATGCGACTATTAAATGGAAAGTGAGCAATGCTTAGCAGTTCTTAGCACTGCTTAGCTGGCATGAGCATTACTTAGAAAGTATGATTCTAAGCACCATTCAGCTCAGCTAAGCCACTTTGTACACTGCTAAGCATAGGTTAGCATTTGCCAGTTAAACACAGCTCAATTCAGCTTAGCGGGTTTGCATGTTGCTCAACTTAGCTCAGCATTTTTGAAAATGGTCCAATGATAGCAAGGGGTGGGGATGTGGCCTTATTTAAAACACACAGGTGGGAATACAGCCAGAACCTGTCATCATTTGATCACTGCAGGAGCTATGTCTGGAGCTGGAGAGGGACCGCACTTTCAGGTGCAGCGGTGGGGCATTTTGGAGTCCAGGGTTATGGCTGGGTACTATGTGCAATACCATGTTGACAGACTGCTGCAGGACCAGTACCAGGGCTCCCAATACAAATGTGAGGCCTGGGATTATCTGGCACATGACCTCACCAGTGCCACTGGAATCCCTTGAACTGGTGAGCAGGTATGGCATCACTATGCTGACCAACAGCACAGAAAGAGGGCACTCTTGGCCCAATGGAGCCAAGATGCTTGAGAAGGGAATGCCCCAGTATTTTGTAAGTATTTCACCCATAGCTGTACAAGATTCCAGCCTGAGTATGTGATATACAGGTATGCATAATGGTTGTTTTTTCCCCTACAGCTGCAGAGAAGAGGGCTAGCAACATCTAAGCCCATGTGGACAGACTGGCAAGGCTGTGCTGAGAGTCTGGTGAGTACAGATCCATCTTGCAGTATATAGTGCAATAAATAAGTAGGAGTACATTATTTACTGCCAGTAGGTATATTGTGTTCTGAGTGTACTGAAAATATAAAGTTTGTCAGACAAATATTGATCTACAGGATATGCAGTACTACTGAAAGTAGAATCTCAACTGTAAGAAAGCACTGTGTCATGTTACTCAAATAAAGATTTATACCACAAACTGTTGTGTTTAATCTGGTATGTTGTTGAAGAAATAGAATGTGTACAGGTGCTTCACAGCAAATATGGCTTTGACAGCATGCATTAACTGAGGTTGTTCTGATAACCAGCAGTTATGCAAAACTGTAGATTGTGGAGCTGTAAAACAAGATATAAATGAAATATGAAATATGTCCTGCACTAACATCTTAAGCTTGAATAGTAATGTATAATGTAGTATAGTGTGTCCCCCCTGCAGCATTGTCTTGTGTTAACCTTTGCATTCCAGATCTTATTATTTCAAAGGATTAATACACAGTACACTATCTGTCATGCTTGAATCTCTTTCTTGTATGTTCAACTGTCACCACAGCCTTTGGTGACACTATACTTAGATTACAAATTCAGACTGTCTACCCAAGAAAGTATTAAGCAGAAATCAGTCAAACAAGAGACAGCAGTTCCCAGTAGCTCAGTGTGATGCAAAATAGCTTTGTCATTCATTTTTGCACACCTAGACCACAGTTTGAATCCAGGGAGTGGTACTAAGATGTGTGAATATTTAGACTCAAGTAATCTTGAATATTTGTAGAAGCAGTCAGGTAGTGTTAACAGATATAGGTAAAATAAAGCAGACAAGTGACCATATACCAAACTAGTAAGAACAAACTAAACAGTCCAGGCAGCAGCAGGAAATGGCTATATCAATGGTTTTATTGTAAAATCTCACAAGTGCTTTCACCCTGACTCAAATGCTGGGATTTTTTAAGTGTAAAGCAAAACACCAAACAAAACACTCCCATTTAAATACCCTCATTCATAAAAGAGCGCCAAAAGGACTTAAAGTGATACACACAATTCTACATTTAAAATGCTAGGCAAAATAACATTGTTCAAGGCTACGTCATCATTAAATATTTAAAATGTCTCATATCAAGTACATACTACTCGATACTAAAATTGTTCACTGAACAAATCAGAATAAAAAAGCAAGAAGAAATAAATAAATAAGTAATTAAATTCAACAATCCCTACACAGTCACAGTTTAAACAGTATTTTAAGGTGTTGAAAAGGTGCAGGTAATAAATAACAAAAGATAAAACAATGAAAAGCACATAGTAAATATTAATATATAATAGTTAGTTGATAACACCTATATATATTACCAAAAATTATAAAACTTTTTGTTGTTACAACTTTTCAACTCTCTTAACTAAATAGGGCTTAATAGAGATACGGCTGTTCAATCCTGGGGGTTGGGCTGCATTTAGTTTATTTTGGCCAATAGGTTTCCCTACAGCTTAACCAACTCTCCCAATCACCACCCCTAGGGTCTACATGAACTTGTTTCAATATTTCAAAAAGAAAACCTGTGTGGTTGGGTTCCATATGCAAATGTCTGTGCAGTGCATTATTAAAATTGTTTTTCCTAATATTGTACGTGTGCTCGTAAATACATTTATTAAATGCCCTTTCGGATTTCCCTACATAAAACCTGGGACAGTGCTTGCATCAGGCCAAGTATACTATATGTTTGGTGGTACAATTGCCTTTCCTAAAGTGTACAATACTTCTTGTGTAGTTGTGGAAGGTAATAATTACTTTGTCTATAATATATTCGCAATAACCACATTTTCTACATTTTCTTGTTCCTTCATCCCCCTGAAACCTAGATATGTCATTGTTCCTTTCAAAGAGCCTTTTTAAATTAGTCCCTGTTTTAAAGACAAAACTGGGACTCTCCCCCGCCCTGTGTATGATATCTTGGTTAAATTTTAACATTTTCCAATTTTTCTCAATTAGATCTTTGATGTCCCTTGAAGCATTACTATGTTGTAATACCAATGCCCTTTTAAATTTTTGTTCACCAGTAGTCACACACACAGAAATGTTATGTGAGGTACTATCTAACAAAGGAAAGTACTTCACACACCATCCTTCTGTGACCTTGTCAGCCACCTCCTCAATCAGACTACTAGGGTAACCTCTTGCTCTGAATAACCTGGAGATGAAGTTGATTTCAGATAAAAAAATCACCATTCTCCAAAGTAATTCTGGCAGGTCCAACCATCTGAGCCTTCACTCTGCTTTGTTTCTGTTTCCAAGGGTGGTCACTGTTATAGGGAAGACAGGAGTTGCTATAGGTATTCTTCCTATGTATCCTAGATCTTAAACCTCCGTTACTTTTATCTAACCTCACATCCAAGTAGTCAATTCCATATTAAGCAGAAATCAGTTAAGTAAGAGACAGTAGCTCAGTGTGATGAGAAATAGCTTTGTCATTAATTTTTGCACACCCAGACCACAGTTTGAATCCAGGGAGTGGTACTAAGATGTGCGAATATTTGCACTCAAGTAATCGTGAATATTTGTAGAAACAGTCAGGTAGTGTTAAAAGATATGTTCTCCACAGGTCTTAACAAAATGTTTGTAGTAGCTGTAGGAAGGTATACTAATAAACCGGGTACAACTGTTCCACTGTCCAACCCATCGCCTGCAAATTACTGCAGGATAGGTACATACACCATGCACTCTTCCTGATACATGTCTCTCAAGTTTCACACTGTCGTGGGTCTATATTAGAACATTGAAGTATTACTACTTTGAATGTTCTAATACCGAACCCTTTGCATCAAACGCTGAAAATAGCGAAGCTGCAGAATATCGAATACTTTGCTAGGGAAAGTATTTGGTGGGCTGTTTCTGCAGCTTTGCCATTTCCTCGACTGTGGAGCGAAGGTTATGGACTGGGTTACGGTAAGTGTGTGAACAAAGGTGAATGTGCGATAGGGACCTTAGGGTTAGGGAGCGGGAAAGGTGAGTGTACGATAGGGACTTTAGGGTTAGGGAGCACGTAAGGTGAGTGTGCAGTAGGGAGTTTAGGGTTAGGGAGCGGGTAAGGTGAGTGTGCGATAGGGACTTTAGGGTTAGGGAGCGGGTAAGGTGAGTGTGTGATAGGGACTTTAGGGTTAGGGAGCGGGTAAGGTGAGTGTGTGGTAGCTACAGACCTTAGGGTTAGGGTAGGATTAAGGTAAGTGGATAGCTAGTAGTGTATGTATGGTTTAGTGTAGGGTTTTGTGAAGTGTATGTGTGTGGATTATGTATTTTGGTGTGCTTGTGTTTTGTGTATGTTTGTTGGAACAGCAAATTTTTTCCCTGGGAAAAAATTAGCTGTTCTGAGTGTTTGATGTTATGGTGTTTCGAGTGAAATGGTTCGATATTAGAACATTTGATGTAGTCATACTTCGATGTTCTGATATAGACCCCACTGTCACGGCTAGGGGGAACTGCTGCCAATAACCTTGGACACAGATATGAATCCAGGTGAAGTACACCAGTAGCACACTCACACAACATCAGTCCAGGGTACACCTTCTTTGTCATATATGTAAACCTGAAATGTATGAGTCCCCTGTAGTCATGTACCCAAAGTTGTCACAGTTTACCCCATACCATTCCAGGTTGTCAGTTTAACAATTATGTATGTGCTACAGAAGCTATGGGTCATAGGTTGATGTAAAGTGAGGGCAGACCTCTAGAGTATTGAGCAGTACTGTTGTGAAAAATGGAAGCCTATACAGTTGTTAATGGACTTTTTTTCTCTCAGCCCACCCCTTAGCTGCATCATTAATTATTATTCATATACTACGGGTATGTTGTTCTCAAAACCTAATGTTGGGACTTGTGTTCTATTATTGTTCCTATATTTAATTGGTTGCATATTAACATACTTTGTTCAAATACCATTTTTGGTGGCCTGTTGCCATAAATGTAACTGGAATGCTGTTACAATCCTGACTGTTATTCCATTTATGCATATGCTCTGTTTGCTATGCAGTTGTTTCACGTCTATTGTTCTGGGTTAATTGGAACACTCATGCATGCTGTTACAGGCCCCAGCACATCTAGGTCCCAACCTGAAACTTTCTAATCTGCTTGTCCTGCACCACCCTTGGGTGGAACCAGCTCAGGGGATGGGGCCTGCCCCCCCCTGGGTGCAGGTGCTGAGAGGAACCGTCACCCACAGAAAGTTCCTAGGTATGGTTCGCAGGGTCATTCAGACAGACTTAGATGGATGCCTGAGCCAGATTGAGGGCAGACTGCTCCTGTTTTCCATCCCCCAGCACAGCCACCTTTGAGAAATGAAGGGGCAGTAATGACTGCCCATGGGTGGGGACCTCAGTCCCACTGTTTCCATTTTTGGCACAAGGGCCTCTGATTCCCAACCACCCAAGGTGTTTACTCCCTCATGTGTCATACACTGCCCCGTCTGCTGTCTTGTCTGTCTGCAAAACCAACCTCTACTGCCCAACCTACCTCCCCAGATATACCTACAACCTTTCCCCAACATCCCACTCTCACCTAAAAAAAAGGGGGGGCATCTGTCCTTCCCAAAAAATCACATTGCATACATAACTCTTCATTTTGCCCTCCCCTATACACTGACATCAATCAAATTACCCTTGAATTACTCAACCAATCTATGCAAACCACACCCCTCCCTGTGTGGTGTGAGACTCTAAATTCCAAATTGCACACATCAATCACAGTTGCTGCTGCAGAAGAAATGGAGAGCTATGATCCTTTCCTACACCTGTCCTGCACATCCCTAGCTGCATTTCACACCATTTTCCCCCTGCTTGCCCCCATCTCACCACTTTCCTATCACCCTTTTTCCTTTTCTTTTTTGAAAATTGTGTGGGTTTAAGCTGGAATAAGCATCAGTAAGTGAAGCCAAAAAGGACTTAGTACCTCTTGGCATCACTTAGCTCCATGCAAACCCATGCAAACCCACTTAAAACTGTATTACTCACTATGTCTCACTCAGCCTCTATTCCGCCCAGCAACAAAATAATCAGGTCTTAAACCCAGGACCCTGTGTACTACAGTCAGAGCAACATACCACTACACCAAATGATCTGCAAGAGCTGCTAATGCTTTTATAAATATATTATGGTTATTTAACATTAGGGAAAAAGTCAGCATTGCTAAGTCTCAGATTCAGGACTCTGTGCATCACAGTCACAGCAACATACCACTACACCAAATGAGCTGCGTGAAGTAACAATGCTTCAGTAAATATACCATGCAGTATGGTCATCTAACATTAGGGAAAAAGCTCTATTGAATTAGTGGTATATATATATATATATATATATATATATATATATAGATATAGATATAGATATATTATATATATATATATATATATATATATATATATATATATATATATATATATATTTATATATATATATATATATATATATATATATATATATATATGTATGTATAAAATGCAGTGCAGTCATATCTCTAAAGTTCTTCGTGCAGGAAATCTGGACAATGCCTGACAAAGTATGTGGACAAAGGGCAAAAATTAGGGACAGATCTTAAATCATTGATTTTATAAGCTTAGAAAGTTGCTAGAGTAACATGGTTTGTTTTAACATACATTTTAAGAAGGAGTTCAAGTCTGAAACCCAAATGCTTGTCATTATTTAGTGACTTCAATCCTCACATCATCACAGTGATTTGTCAGAAATCCACAACATTTAAGGGGAACAGACCAAAATTATGAGCTGAAAATCTGGACATTGCGTGAAAATCTGGACAGTTGTGAGGCATGAGTGCAGTCATGTGACATTAGGGAAAAACCCAGAGCTGCCAAGCATTTCACCCCAACACCTTCTGAACTACAGTCATAGGAACACAACACTACACCAAATCAGCTCGGGGGAATTGCTGATGCATTTGCAAAGATATCATGCACTACAGGGATGTATCTGTAGGGAAAAACAGAGATTGGTGAGAAATTGTCTACCCAGAACCATTTGCACTACAGTCAAATCAACATATCAGTAAGCTAACTGACCTCTGGAGTATAAAGACTATTTTAACAAATGTATCAGGATTGCCAGTCACACACTACTCCTATATATATATATATATATATATATATATATATATATATATATATATATAAACTGGCCCAAATCACAGTGAACTTGGAATCATAAGGTTTTAAGGGATATCTCTAAGTCTGCCCCTACAAACATACACAGCTGATAGACCAGCAGCAACTGTAGCAGCATGCAGAGTCAGATAGAAAAGGATCTATGACACTCACATCTGCCTGTCTCCCTACTCAGCCCAACAAACATTTACACAGTACACTGCTACACAATCTTGAAAGTCTGTTAACAATGGCCAGGCATACATAACTCTCAACTGTACAGATTTCCAAAGAATGTTCAGGTTTTCAGCTCATATTTATGGCTTGTTCCTCAAAACATTTCTGGGTTTCTGCTAAAGCACTGGGATGATATCAGGACTGAAGTCACTAAATAATGATATATCATACCTCTCAACTTCTTACTGCAAGAAATCTGGACAAAGCCTGACAAAATGGGGGGACAAAGGCCCATACATAGGGACATATTTTAAATATTGGTGTTATAAACTTAACATGTTGCTAGAGTAACAAAGTTTTTTAACATATATTTTCTGAAGGATATGAAGTCTGAAACACAAATAGATGTCATTATTTAGTGACTTCAATCTCCAGATCATCCTAGTGATTTGTCAAACACAAATATTATGAGGAACAGACCAAGAATAAGAGCCATAATTCTGGACATTCTGTGAAAATCTGGACTGTTGAGAGCTATGTGATATACAAATCAGTTGCAGACCATAACTCCCTCAGAAAATGTATGTCCAGAAAAACCTCTGTTATTCTAGCAAGTTTCTGATTGTATCACAGCAATACTTACAATCTGTCCCTAATTTTGGGACTTTGTCCCCACATGTTGTAGGGCTTTCTAAACATTTATTGTGCTAAGAGGTTGACAGCTATGGCAGGGACTGTGCAGGTACAGGTGGGAGTCCTGCTATGCAAGCCCCACTGACAGCCACAGAGGAGTTCCTCACCAACTTTGGGGTAGCCACGGCATCCCAAGAAACTATAGAAACACGTCATGTAGGTGGGTGGCACACTTTCAACAGGTGAGGAGCATTCAGGTATGGAGCCAGTGGACATCACTTCAATACTGTATCATTCATTGTGGACTGCTTGACATCTCTGGACACATATGTTTGGTCAAACTGCATTTGTGGGTGAGGCTTTGTAATGCACACAAGTGCACAGCTATTGCTGATTGGGTAGTGTCACAGCTTTTACTGTACATGCTCTGAAATGCAAATATTATCCTGTACCAATGCCACATGTGTGTGTGCTGACAATACCTCTCCCTCGCAACTACATAGGTTGCTCTAGTATGGCTGGGGAATAGTTGTTATGGCTCATGAATACCCTAGGCATGTTAAGGGCAGTCAGTTTTCCATGCACACAGCTGTTACTCTTAGCCATATTGCAATATGTGCATGTTCACTTGTGGTGGGGTTAACTGTGGTGCGTCACATTGGTCATCACAGGAGCTGTAACATATTAGCACATGAGTTTGTGTAGCTGTTGCCCCTGTGCTATACAAGGTACATTAGTATTGTGTACACGGGTGCACTTTGTGTTAGGTGAAGGTCAACACATACTACCACTCCTCACGTATATCTGAGGTGTATAGTAGTAGCAACATTAACTGCACATAGCTGCACTACATGTTGTTGAGAGCCTATTCAGAGAGTATCTGCTGTGGTCTGAATGTGTGTAGTGCATGTCATATTCAGAAATTGTGTGGTCTGTATAATGGCTTTGTGCCACCTCGGCTGTGCGTGTGTGTGTGTGTGTGTGTGTGTGTGTGTGTGTGTGTGTGTGTGTGTGCATGTGCGTGTGTGTGTGTGTGTGTGTGTGTGTGTGTGTGTGTGTGTGTGTGTGTACATTTACATGTGCATGTGTGGGTGTGTGCATGTGTGTGTGTGTGTGTGTGTGTGTGTGTGTGTGTGTGTGTGTGTGTGTGTGTGTGTGTGTGTGTGTGTGTGTGTGTGTGTGTGTGTGTGTGTGTGTGTGTGTGTGTGTGTGTGTGTGTGTGTGTGTGTGTGTGTATCATTAAACATTATAGTGCAGGCAGTAATTTACATATTTTGTCTTCCCCTCACAGGTAAGCATGGTGGATGGAGCCTCTCCCACTCACACGTCTGGGTCTTATCGGACCCTGATAATGATGGTGGTCATAGTGAGGCACAGGTGGGGTTGTTGGGGGGTGAATCTGTGTCATTGGTTGATTCTCATTTTCACCCACAATGTCCCCATCACACAGTCAGTATGCCAACACATACCCAGTCCCCAGCAACCACAGATAATGGACAATTGAGGGTGGTGGCATGGAACAGGCTAGTGTGGCTACTATAGCAAGTGTGAGTGTAGATGTTAGCTATAGCCAGAGCTCTGGTGAGGTCCCCCACAGGCAGATTGATAAGGGTGCTCAAAGGAGGACTGCCACCCATCAAGCCCCTGTTGCAGGTGTCACTGCAGGTGTCATCAGATGCATGTTTCAGTCTGTCATGAAAGCATAGGCATGTTCTGAACACAATGAATGCAACACTTCCTGCCATGTGTGACAACTTCCATGGCCTTAATGATGACGTACGCTATTATGCTGATGTAGTGGATAGATTGTGGGGTGAGATGGTTTTACTGCTCAGCTGTGCAATGTCTGTGCTGGAGGATGTGGTGGGAGTAGGGCAGCAGACACATCGATGTAGGTCAGCAGCAGGATAAACTGAGATGCTACATGGCTGTGCACAGTCACACTTCTGTAGTGGAAGTACCACCAGCACTATGAAGGGAGGGTGCTGTTCACACCACAATGATGCAGACCATGGCACATGGTCCTGGCCAGTCCTGTCAGGGACATGGATACAGCCGACAGCAGTCACCATCAGGGAGTAGTACCACATCTGGAATTGTGCCTGGTGGTGCCAGTGAGACTCCTGACAGAACCAGTTCCCTTGTCTGTGGCCAGAGATGGTGAACTGTAAATTCTGCCATGTATGGTCCATGGCTGTCCAGCATACCCCTCTGTAGGGCAACCACATGGCTTGACTATGTGCATGCACACACTCACACATTACTGTCACAGGCAGGTCAACACCAGACACACACAGCTCCTCTACATGACCCAGCTGAGCATCACCCTTCCAGACACACACACATGATGTCAACTGTATGCCCAGCCTAGGCCTCTGGCAAACCCACAACACACCTTCTGCATGTGATGATACCTGTGCCACATCCCTGTTATCCATACCATCAATGCAGGGACATGCTAATATGGGTCTGATGCTCAGGGTGAATATAGCACAGTGTAGTAATGTAATGCTGTGTAAGGTGATGTCTGCTGGCAATTGTCATGGGTAGGCATAGAACTGTATGTACCTTTTTTGCCATGATGCATTATTTCTATTAGTACTGCTGACTGACTGTTGTCTCACATACTGTATTCTGTTTGTGTTCCAGGTGTCTGTGTGTCTGCAGGCTGTGGGGCTGCTGACTTTACCAAAGATGAGTATGGCAGAGTGGAAACACAGTGACTTTTTCATAGCCAAGGTATGGCTTTATATGTACATGTTTACCAGGTGTGTATGGGTGCAACAGTGTGTGTGAGGGACAATGGAGGCAGTCAGTGTGACCTTGCATACATATCACTTGACACAGCTAGCTAGCCTTCATGCAAGTCACCTGAGTGTTCTGTAGTACCACAGGTTCATACATACAGAGGTGGTTACTAGAGTACTGCCAGTAGGTCCCTCACAAGCCTAATGATTACTTTAACACCAATAGAATCACCTATCAACGCCTGTTGTCCTTGACATTGTCTGGCACTGCTTGAACTCCAGAAACACACATATTTATATCCTATCCACTCAACCTTGCTGCAGTTGATGATGGTATGCATGTTACTATGTTTTACATGTTTGTAGAGTGTATTCCTGACACAGAGCCACCTCTGTTAGCCAACCCTGACTCTCCAGCATGTGTGTCTGCTGTCTCATATGCGAGTTACACTTCTTGTGCTGGTAATGCACATGGTGTTATTGGGGCAGCTGTTGAAGGGCTGAGCACAACATTGCCATCCTGGCATGCAACGGTCACCTGTGGACAACATGACCATTAACCAGTGGGACAGTACAGATTAGAGGCTGTTTGTGTGGAACAGGTGTTGAGGGCCATGTCTGACCTTTGCAGGTGTTAACATAGCCTGTACAGATGATGCAAATGTCTGAATAGGTGCATAGCAGACAAGCCGTGCTGCTAATGTGTTGTTGTACTGACTGAGGACTATTCAGAGGTAATGTCAACCTTTTGGCTGGATGTGGCCCCTTTACCTATGTGGTGAACCATATACAAGCAATTCCTGATGACTGCCAATACTTGTTGCCTGAATGCAACTATGTTGCTATCCAGGGTACCCAGGTCTGTCACTGCAGTCTGTGTGTTTACAGGTTTGGTGCTGATGTGGGAATTACTGGGGACATGTCCTTGCCATAGGGCATGTTGACACTGTTGTCTGCATTCAGCTTGAAACTAGGACCTTAACAGCATTCCATACCCAGTGTATGGCCCATTGCAGTTTGTAAACAGGAGTTTGTGGCTCAATGAGAAACTGAAAAATACTTAACACTTTACACATCCTTAAGCTGTACTATGTATGTGCGTGGTGCCAATTAGTATTCAGACCTATAAGTGTGTGGATTATTGAGGGCACCAGGTAGTTACAGGGCCTTCATATGTCTACATATTGCACACACATGGACAACACACAATGTGTGTGTGATTAGCAAATGTGGAGTGTGGGACATAATTTATAATAATGAGACAGTTGGGAGGACATACCATGGCCAAGGCAACACACAGGACTTCCTGTGGTTTGCTACTATGACACCTTCTTTGTGTGATATCACCTTAGCTTATAGTATTTGTCATAACATTAGGTGCTTCTGATGTGCAATAACTGCTCTATGCAATCAGTACAGAACTGTATGACATGTGTGTTGTCCTACACTCTTGGGCCCTCTTTACAGTTTCCATTGTTGTCACAGGTCACACCTTGCCAAACATGGACAACAACCTGTAGGGTGGCACAGACATACCTCTCAACTGTACTGATTTTCACGGGATGTCTAGAGTTTTGCCTCATATTTTCTGTCCATTTTCTCATAAACTTGTGTTTTTCCTGCAAACAGTTAACAAATCATTGAGGATTGATGTCAACAAATAATGACAGGCATGTGAGTTTCAGACTTCATACCCTTCAGAATATTTCTGCTAATGCAAAACCTGTTATTCTATCAACTCTCTATGTTTGTAAGAGCAATATTTCAAAAGTGTCCCTATTTTGGGGCCTTTGTTCCCCCTTATTTATGGTTTTGTAAAGAGTTATTGCTGTAAGAGGTTGAGAGGTATGGCTACAGATGGTGGCCATACTTGTGACCTCTGCATATGTCTACAGATTGTCCTGATGTTGGGCACATAATTTCTTTCCATCTGTCACAAAATTGTGGTTTTCTGGCTAACATTGACAGACTGACATTGCAGATTAATGACAGATATTGTCATGTAACAACACATACCCTTTGGTAAGTGCATTCAAATGCATGACCTGTTCTGGTATCTACTTTCCATGTCTGTCACAGCAGTATGTGAAGGTTGTGCTCAATGTTTGTTTTTTGCTCCAGTTTCCCAAGTGGCTTTAACCAGATGTCTTCCTGTGAGTGGTTGAGAGGTATGCTGGTGGCTGTAACACAGGTAGACTACTGCAAAGGATTGTACATACATACATAATACATACATACATACATACACACAGACAGACACACACACACACACACACACACACACACACACACACACACACACACACACACACGTAGACTCTATCTTCTTCACCAGATGGTGCTTTGATGTGGACATCGGTGCAGACTAATGCACTCAGTACCTCTAGGTAGTTTGCTACATGGTGGAATAGATGCATATTTCTGGTCCTCTTCTCAGGGGTGCTGGGGAAATAAATGTGCTCACTGGCATGTCTTAGCATGACATCCAGGAACTGGTGGAGTACCCTCGATGCGGATGCCTGTGAGACCCCCATGAAGTCCCTAGTAGGTCTTTGGAAAGTACCTGGAGCTATTTTTCTTAAGGCTATACATACCTTTGTTTTGACTTGGCTGGGATGCTCTCTGTTGGCTCTGTGTCTGAGGTGACGGCAGCAGAGCTCAGTGAGTTGCTGAAATTTGTCCCTGTCCACCCTGTAGCACTCTACTATCTTCAGCTCATCTAGCCCCTGAAATGTTACCTTGGGTCTGAACACTCTTCTCCTCCTCAGTCTGGGCCAGTTGTTAGCATCATCCTCATCACCACCCTCAGTCTGTAGCACATAGAGATGTAGCAAAGCAGCAGCAGCCCCTATCATTTTGTCAGTTAAATTTCCCAAGTGTGTACTCCAATGGTGCAGAGTTTGTGGGAAAAAAACAGACTGAATAGTGTTTGCATACTTTATAATGGTGTGCTGCAGATGCTGCCTTTGTGATTGGTAACTATGATACATTCCACTTGCCAACTATATTATTGAGGGGTTTGAATGGACCACTGTGAGTGCCAGAGGCCTTATTAGTGATTTGTAGTTAATTTATTTTATTCTACTATTTCCTTTTATTTTTTCAATTTCTACTATGTTTAAGTTCTGTGGCATGCCACTCAAATCAGTGGAGCTAGTGTAAACAATGTTGAGCAGAAAGGGCCCTCCCCTAAACACCAGCATGCTTATCTGTCCTCAAGCCAAGCCAGCTAAGCACAGCTAAGCAGCCT